>NC_056732.1:1911158732-1911173732 GCF_019279795.1 Protopterus annectens
ATTCTTTTGGTATTATTTTATGTTAGAGTTTATGTGTGTGTCAGTACATTGATGCATACAGCTGCTAGGCATTGCTGGGTTTTATTATATGTTAGGGTATATGTATGAGTGAGCACACTAATGCATACAACTGTGAGGCTATGGACCTATCTTAGCATATATGTATGTGTCAGCACAATGATGCTTATAGCTGTGAGGTATTTCTGGGTATTATTATACGTTTGGGTATTTGTATGTGTCAGCATATTGATGCATATAGCTGTGAGATATTGCTGGGTATTATTATATGTTAGCGTATATGTACTTGGCAGCACATTGATGTGTACAGCTGTGAGGCATTGCTGGGTATTATATGTTAGGGTATATGTATGTATCAGCAGACATATGCATATAGCTGTGAGGCATTGCTGGGTATTATTATATGTTAGGGTATATGTATGGGTCGGCACACTGATGGATATAGCTGTGAGGCATTGCTGGGTATTATATGTTAGGGTATATGTATGGGTCAGCACACTGATGGATATAGCTGCGAGGCATTGCTGGGTATTATTATATGTTAGGATATATGTATGGGTGAGAACAGTGATGCATATTGATGCGAGGCATTGCTGGGTATTATTATATGTGGGGATATATGTATATGTGAGCACATTGATGCATACAGCTGTGAGGCATTGCTCGGTATTATTATATTTTAGGGTATATGTATGTGTGAGTACACTGATGCTTATAGCTGCGAGGCATTGCTGGATATTATTATATGTTAGGGAATATGTATGTGTGAGCACATAGATGGATACAGATGCGAGGCATTGCTGGTATTATTATAGGTTCATAGGTTCATACTAGGCTATCTGCCCTAGGACATTTACAAGCCTAGCCAGAGTGTGTTTGGCTTTCGCCACCCATTTTAAATTTATTTTGCTATGCCCTTTTTCGATGTTAGTATACTGTGCCTCTGTCTAACAGTGACACAGAAGTGATACCCGGGGTAAATCTACGATCTCCCATCCACTCATCAAGATTCCTCTTGAAGAGAGTCAATGAGGGACTCTGCCTAACCTGGACTGGGATTTTATTCCAGAGTGAAGGGAGCCTCTGGGTTATGAATCTGTCCCTCCAGCATGTCCTATTTATTTCAGTGCTGAGGTTCAAGTCTCTCGAGCGTGTAGCTCGATGGGATTTGGATTTTCTGAGGTGCAGCATGTCCATTAATTCCGGGATGGACATGGCTTTATACGTCAGGCACAGATTGCCTCTGAGCAGGCGGTATGCCACTGAGTAGAGCTGGAGTTTCTTTAACCGGGCAGCATATGGCATCTGTTTGAGCCCTTTAATCCTCTTGTTGAGGTACTTTCGGGGTCTTTCTAGTTGCTGCAGGTGTCTGGTAAGGTACATCCCAAAAGGGGCATTGTACTCAATTATGGGCCTGATGAGGGATGAGTAAAGAGGCACGATGACCTCCCCTGATCTAGATGTGAATCCCTTCATGATTAGGTGGGCTATATAAAATGTTTTTCTAACCACTTTGGCCACGTGGTTGTCGAATGAGAGATTGCTATCCACTTGGTTCCCCAGGTCCCTAATTACTACTTCCGTACTTAATGGATTACCACCTATGTGGCAATTTGTGGGCACTTTGTTTTTGCCAAAGGGGATGACTATACACTTTTTGGCATTTAGCTTGAGGCCATGGCTCTGGCACCAGTTGTCTGTTTCTATGAGGCCCTTTTGTAGGATGCTTGTGTCGGCTGGAAAGTCGATTATGGCGCCCAGCTTGCAGTCATCTGCGAACTTGGTCAGCCACAGTCCTTCCATGTTGGCCTGTACCCCTGAGAAGTATATACCGAACAAGAGAGGTCCCAGGACTGAGCCTTGTGGGACGACACTTGTAACTGGTTTGGAGTCTGACATGGCTCCAGCAATTCTAACCATGTGTGTTCTGTCCTTGAGCCAGTTTGCCACCCATCTAGTGACATAGGGGTTTATATTTAAGCTGGTGAGCTTATCTATAATGCCCGAGTGGGGTATTGTATCGAAGGCTTTTGCGAGGTCCAGGTAGTCTGTATGGACCACCTTCCCCTAGTCAATGGCCTTGGTGACTGTTTCAAAGAAATCGACCAAGTTTAGGAGACAGGATCTGCCCTTAGCAAAGCCAAACTGGGTAGGATCCAGTGTCTGTAGTTCCCAGATATCTTTATTTATGAGGTCCATGATGATCCTTTCCATAGCTTTGCAGACCAAGCTAGTCGACCAAGTTTAAGAGGCAGGATCTGCCTTTAGCAAAGCCAAACTGGGTAGGATCCAGTGTCTGTAGTTCCCCAATATCTTTATTTATGAGGTCCATGATGATACTTTCCATAGCTTTGCAGACAAAGCTAGTCAGGCTTATGGGAAGATAGTTTCCAGGATCCGTTGAGGCACCACCTTTGTGGAGAGGGACCACTGTTGCTGTATGCCACTCTTTGGGTACATATCCTGCAGTAAGGCTGAGATTGAACAGTAGTTTTATGTTTGGGTTTAGTTTTCCTTGGAGTTCATGTAGGACACAGCCCGGGACACTGTCTGGTCCCATTGATGCTGTGTTTTTTGCTTTGGAGAGGGTGGCTCTTACCTGAGCATCTGAGATGTCAGGGGGGCAGCACTCTGCTGGGATAGATATTTGCCCTTTTGGTGGGGAAGGGGGTGAGAAGTTTGCGCTGAACCTGTCAGCTAGGATGTTGGCAACGTCTGTGGGTTCGGTGTATTTTTTGTCATTTTGGACTAATTCTGAGCATATCTGGGAATTCCCACCCAGGTTTCTAACATAACTAAAGAAAGCCTTGTGATTATCCTTAGTGTCCTGCGCAATTTTTCTCGAAGCTGGCCTTAGACGATTTTATGAGTGCCCGTAGTTTTTTGCTAATACTGATCAGAGATGCCTTCCCTTTTTGGGATTTTGCTCTATCATGTAGTAGCTTCCTCCTTCTATTGTATAGTTTGTTTATGGCTGGGGTCCACCAGACAGGACACCTGCCTTTGGAGGATTGGGTCTTGGTTTTATTTGGGATTGCATGATCCATGCATTCCTGAAGGTGTTCATAGAATGCGTTTATAAAGGATTCTGCAGTCTGGGACGTATTTTCCACAGGCCCGGGGGCTTTGAAGGATTCCACCTCAGTTTTGAGGAATGTGAAATTTGCTTTGGAGAAGTTTTTCACTGTGGTTTTCTGGGCAGGGGCTGGGGTCGGGATGTGAATATCTAGTGAGATTAGTTTATGGTCTTATCTTACCAGTGAGGGATACACTTCTGGCCTGGAGCATAGAGTCCCCATGTTGGTGATGATCAGGTCCAGTATGTTTTCCCCTTGGGGAGTGGTAACAAGTTGTTCCATAGCATTTGAGTTTATAAATTCTAGGAACCTTTGGGCTAGGGTGTTGGAGCTAGAGTAATGCTCCCAGTCTGTTTGGGTAGTTGAAGTCACCCAATATAATGGTGTTTGGAGAGACCTTCATATTTTCCTGTGTTCTCAGGAAGGCCGAGTGGGGTTCCTGAGTTTGGGAGGGTGGTCTGTAGCAGGCTATAAACTGGAAGGCTGTTTTACTCACTGTTAGTTGCACATTGATAGTCTCTGATGCTTCTTGCTGTGCCACCAACCTGGAGGTGTGGGTATCTTTGACGAATATGGATACTCCCCCTCCTTGTGTGGTTTGGTCCCAAGTTTTGGGGCTGAAAAACAGTATGAGGTATAATCTGGTAGTGCTGGGGTGCTGTCGGGATCCTTGAACCAGGTTTCTGTTACTGCACAGATATCTATGTTCTCCATGCTAAGGAGAGTTTCCAGTGCGTGCATCTTGAGGTTTAGACTTCTGGCATTGAGTAGCATTACTCTTAGTTTCTTATCCCTTGTGATACCTATGGAGGTGGGTTTGTCTTTTGAGCCTTGCCTAAAAAAGGCATTATGGGGGTAGCAAGAGCCTTTGCCAATATCTGAAAGCCCAGGGGTGACAGGTGCAAGCCGTCCCTAGCGAAGCATCGTGGCTTGTCGAGCATGTCATCCCAGGCTGACAGGCATTGGATCCCCTTTGAATGACACCAATACTTAAGCCAATTGTTGAAATTGATCATCTTGTCTTCATATTGTGGCATAATTCTTGGTGAGGGTAAGATGCTACTCAAGGTCAGGGTCATACCGGCCTGGGCTGCATGCTCAGAGAGCTCCTCTGTCTCTTTTCATGTAGTCCCGGGAGGTACGTCTCAGATCATTTACACCAGCATGGACAATGACTGAGTCATATTTGTACTTGCCTTGGAGTGACCTGAGTGCTTGTGTTATGTGGCGGATCCTAGCGCCCAACAGGCAGCTCACAGTGACCTTCTCCTTGTTCAGCATGGTGAGTGGGACGTCAGTGTGCCTGACGATAGAGTCACCTATTACAAGTGCATCGGGTGTGTTGTTTAGCCTTAAGGGCTGTGACTGTTCGGCACACTGGCTTTCTGAGCTATGTGCTGCACGTGTTTTGTTTTGGTGGTAGTGGTTGCTTGGGTGTCTGCTTTGGAGGTCCCTGCTGTTTAGGCAGATTTTTATTTAGAGCCTCTGAGTATGTTTTTGTGTGTTTATGTGTTTGGTTTGCTGTCATGGTAGGTCTATGTGAGACTGGAATTGTAGTGAGTGTGTTTTTCTTCTCCTCCTGACTGGTTACGCCAGTACTGAGTTGAGAGAGCTTAGCCTCCAGTTTGGCTATATGGTTGCATCTCTCATGTGTTGGAATTTGTTGGGAGGAGGAGAGGGTTGTCTGTGTACATGAGGCAGTTGTAACATTGCCTCAAGATTCCCAGATTCACCAGATAGACCGGAGAGGAGATTGACAACTGACCTTTGGACATGCTAGAATAGTATTGGGAATTCCTTTATAATTGAAAAAAGGGCCAATGGGGAACAAGGTACTCAAGGAGAGTTTGAGGATGTAGTGCTTTTAATTTTTTAGTGCTGACTTATATAATTGCTTTAGTGAGCAAGTGCCAGGCTTTAGAGTAGGAATAGGGTGTTTATTATGAGAAACAAGGTACTCAAGGGGAGTTTGAGGGTGTAGTGCTTTTAATTTTTTAGTGCTGACATATAATTGCTTTAGTGAGCAAGTGCCAGGCTTTAGAGTAGGAATAGGGTGTTTATTATGAGAACTAGATCAGTTCTAAGGGAAAAAGTGAAGAGCTGACTTTGTGGAGCCGAGAATGGTTTAAACCCAATTAAGCGGCGTTGCCCGATGCTGCGTTATGCGCAAAATTGCTCAAAGCCGCGCTAAAGTGGGTTTTATACAGGGGGACTTGAAAGAGCTAGAAATTGACCTGAAACAGCCAATATACTACCAGATTCTTGTGCTAGGAACACTCCTCCAGGGATAGATAGGCTGCTCTAAGCTCCCCACTGCCACTGGTGAACAAAGAAGCCTCCCTTTATCCAAGAAAGGAAATTGGCAACACAGGAACTCTCCAAAATTCCAGAATACAGCAAAGCCTGTATTTGGACTACTCTAGGTCAGGAAAGACGGGAAACCAGGATAATTTTATTATTTTTTTCTTTTTTGCAACAAACAGCATGAAAATGCAATAAATTTGTAACACAGGCTAGCGCACTTGAGTGTGTAGTCTCAACAGGTATATGCAACAAACAGGGCAAACTTTAAAAGTGCAGGTGCAAAAACAACTTTAAACAATTTAAAACAGTTCAAGAAGCAGAAATACTTGCAGTTTAGCTAGATCGGACAGTTGCCCAGGTAGTAGCAGCAAAAAAACACTTTTATCAGGTTAGCAGTCGCTCTTTTAGCCTCTCTACTGCTAGCACCACTCTGCAGGACCACGAGGAGCTTGGCTGAGTAGTAACAAGCGCAAAAACTGCGCCAATGCGGGTTTTATACAGGGGGACTTGAAAGAGCTAGAAATTGGCCCAAAACAGCCAATAAACTACCAGATTCTTGTGCTGGGAACACTCCTCCAGGGATAGATAGGCCGCTCTAAGCTCCCCACTGCCACCGGTGAACAAAGAAGCCTCCCTTTATCCAAGAAAGGAAATGGGCAACACAGGAACTTTCCAAAAGTCCAGAATACAGCAAAGCCTGTGTTTGGAATACTCTAGGTCAGGAAAGACGGGAAACGAGGATAATTTTTTTTTTTTTTTTTTCTTTTTTGCCACAAACAGCAGGAAAATGCAATAAATATGTAACACAGGCTAGCGCACTTGAGTGTGTAGCCTCAACAGGTAAATGCAACAAACAGGACAAACTTTAAATTTCAAGCGCAAAAGCGCGCTAAAGCTGGCTTTAAAGCAGGGGGTTAGAAGAGATAGGAAATGGCCCAAAACGGCCAATAAGCTACAGGTCACTGGGCTAGAACCACTCCTCAAGGGACAGATAGGCTGCTCAGAGCTCCCACTCTCACTGGTGAACAAAGAAGCTTCCTCCTATCCAAATAAGGATATGGGCAACACAGGAACTATGTCACAGCCCAGAGATCAGCAATACCTGAAGACTGGACTATTCTAGTTCAGTAAAGGTGGGAAACAAGGATTTTTTTTTTTTTACAAAGTAGCAGAAATTAGGTACAGAAACACAGTAAATGCTTTAATTCGACTAGCACACTTGAGTGTGTAGCCTAAGTTAAAACAAACTTTAAAAGTGCAAAAAACTCAGAAATACAGGCAGGAATATGTATGTGCCAGAACATTGATGCGTACAGCTATAAGGCATTCCTGAGTATTATTATATGTTAGGGTATACGTCTGTTTGAGGACATAGATGCATACAGCTGCGAAGCATTGCTGGGTATTATTATATGTTAGGTTGTATGTCTGATTCAGCACATTGACCCATACAAGTGCGAGGCATTGCTGGGTATTATTATATGTTAAGGTACATGTATGTGTGAGTACATAGGTTCATAGGTAAGTACTAAGCTATCTGCCCATGGGCATTTATAAGCCTAGCCACAGAGTGATGGCTTTCACCTCCCCATTAGATTAGTAACCTTGGCCTCTGTCAACAGGGCTCCTGAAGTGATCCCAGGGTAGAACTTACGATTGCCCATCCACTCATCAAGATCTCTCTTGAAGAGAGTCAGAGAGGAGCTGTGTCGAATATGGATTGGGATTCTATTCCAGAGTGAGGGGAGTCGCTGGGACAGGAATCTATCCCTCCAGCATGTCCTGTTTATTGTTGTACATAGGTTCAAGTCACTAGAACGAGTGGTTCTGAGGGATCTCTTTTTTTGAGGTGAAGCATGTCCATTAGTTCATAGTTTGACATGGTCCTATAGGTCACCTCTGAGCAGATGGTAAGCGACTGAGAAGAGCTGGAGCTTTTTTAGTTGTGCTTCATAGGGTAATTGTTTAAGGCCCTTAATCCTCTTAGTGATGTACTTCTGTGGTCTTTCTAGTTGTTGCAGGTGTCTAGTGAGGTACATCCCAAATGGGGTATTGTACTCTATTATGGGCCTAATGAGTGAGGAGTAAAGGGGAACAATCACCTCCTTGGATTTGGATGAGAAACCCTTTGTGATCAGGTGTGCCACATAGCCAAAACGGTCAGGAAATCCTTGTATGTGGTTATCAAAGGAGAGCATGCTATCTACTTGGGTACCCAGGTCCCTAATTACTTCTTCTGTACTTAGTGGATTCCCATCTATGTGGTAGTTTGTTGGTACTTTGTTTTCCCAAATGGAATTACTATGCATTTTTTGGCATTTAGCTTGAGGCTGTGACTTTGACACCAGGTATTTGTCTCTGTGAGACCCTTTTGCAAGATGCCTGTGTCAGCTGGAGAGTAAATTATTGCACCCAATTTACAGTCATCTGCGAACTTGGTTAGCCACAGTCCCTCCGCCTTTGCCTGTACTTCGGAGAAATATAGACCGAACAGGAGGGATCCCAGGACCATGCCCTGTGGGACTCCGCTTGTGACTGGTTTAGAGTTAGACATGGCGCCTGCCACTCTTACCGTGTGGGTTCTGTCTGAGAGCCAATTGTCAACCCATCTCACGACATAGAGGTTGATATTTAAGCTGGTGAGTTTGTCTATGATTCCTGAGTGTGGGATGGTGTCGACCTCCTTAGCGAGGTCCAGATATGATGTGTGGACCACCTTCCCTTCATCTATGGCCTTGGTGACTTTTGAAGAAGTTGACCAAGTTCAGGAGGCATTGCCTTTAACAAAGGTGAACTGGGTGGGGTCCAGTGTCTGGAGGTTCCCAATGTCCCTGTTGATGAGCTCCTTGATAATGCGTTCCATGGCTTTGCAGACCAAGCTAGTCAAGCTTATAGGGCGATAGTTCCCAGGGTCAGTTGTGGCACCACGTTTGTGGAGTGGTATGACTGTTGCTGTATGCCATTCTTTGGGTACATAGCCTGTAGAGAGGCTGAGTTTGAATAGTGATTTGAGATGAGGGGTTAGTTCATTTTGAAGCTCGTGTAAGTATATATATGTGTGAGAACACTAACTGATACAGCTGCCAGTCAATGCTGGGTATTATTATATGTTAGGGTATATGTATGTGTGAGCCCATTGAAGCATATAGCTGTGAGGCATTGATTGATGTTATTATATGCTAGGGTGTAGGTATGTGTCTGAAAATTGATGCACACAGCTGCGAGGCATTGTTAGGTATTATTAATATATGTTAGGGTATCTGTATGTGTGATCACATTGATACATATAGCTGCGATGCATTGATGCGTATTATAATATGTTAGGGTGTATGTATGTGTCATCACATTCATGACTCCAGCTGCGAGGCTCTGATGGGTTTTATTACATGTTCAGGTATATGCATGTGTGAGTACACTGGATACAGCTGCGACGCATTGCTGGGTATTATTATATGTCAGGGTATATGTATGTGTGATCACACTGATAAGTCCAGCTGCGAGGCATTGTTTGGTATTATTATATGTTAAGGTATATGCATGTGTGAGTACACTGATGGATACAGCTGCGAGGCATTGCTAGGTATTATTATATGTTAGGGTATATGTATGTGTGAGCATATTGATGCATATAGCTGGTGAGGCATTGCTTGGTATTATTATATGGTAGGGTATATGTATGTGTGAGCACATTGATGCATATAGCTGTGAGGCATTTCTTGGTATTATATGTTAGAGTTTATATGTGTGTGTCAGTACATTGATGCATACAGCTGCTAGGCATTGCTGGGTATTATTATATGTTAGGGTATATGTGTGAGTGAGCACACCGATGCTTATAGCTGTGAGACATTGCTGGGTATTATATGTTTGGGTATTTGTATGTGTCAGCACATTGATGCATACAGCTGCGAGGCATTGCTGGGTATTATTATATATTAGGGTATATGTATGTATCAGCAGACATATGCATATAGCTGTGAGACATTGCTGGGTATTATATGTTAGGGTATATGTATGGGTCAGCACACCGATGGATATAGCTGCAAGGTATTGCTGGGTATTATTATATGTTAGGGTATATGTATGGGTCAGCACACTGATGGATATAGCTGTGAGGCATTGCTGGGTATTATTATATGAACAAACTACTGCAAAGCTTTCCACCACTCATCCCACGATCCCAGTGGGAAATTCAAAACCAATAATCCAAATCCGATGAATCAAATGAACAACGCTGAATGCCAATGAATGAAAAAATATTTATTTTAGCCAAACAACTCTATGTAGCTACATAGAATTGTTTGGTTTAAATAAATATTTTTTCGTTCATTGGTGTTCCATGTTGTTCAATTGATTCATCGGATTTGGATTATTGGTTTTGAATTTCCCACTGGGATCGTGGTGTGAGCGGTGGCAAGCTTTGCAGTAGTTTGTTCATTTTGTTTTGGTGGTGCATTTGGGTATTATTATATGTTAGGTTATATGTATATGTCAGCACATATATGCACACAGCTGTGAGACATTGCTGGGTATTATCATATGTTAGGATATATGTATGGGTGAGCACAGTGATGCATATAGATGCATGGCATTGCTGGATATTATTATATGTTGGGGTATATGTATGTGTGAGCACATTGATGCATATAGCTGTGAGGCATTGCTCGGTATTATTATATTTTAGGGTATATGTATGTGTGAGTACACTGATGCTTATAGCTGCGAGGCATTGCTGGATTTTATATGTTAGGGAATATGTATGTGTAAGCACATTGAATCATTTGGGTGTGAGGCATTGCCAGGTATTATTATATGCTAGGGTATTTGTATGTGTAAGCACATTGATGCATACAGCTGTGAGGCATTGCTGGGTATTATTATATGTAAAGCTATATGTAGGCGTGTGTACACTGATGGATACAGCTGCAATACATTGCTTGGTATTATTATATGTTAGGGTATATGCATGTGTGAGCACATTCATGCATATAGCTGCGATGCATTGCTGGGTGGTATTATATGTTTGGGTATATGTATGTGTCAGCACATTGATGTATCCAGCTGCAAGGCATTGCTGGGCATTATTATATGTTAGGGTATATGATGTGTCAGCACACTTATGCATATGGCTGCAAGGCATTGCTGGGTATTATTATATACTAGGTATATGTATGTGTGTGTACATAGATGCATTCAGCTGCGATGCATTGCGGGGTTTTATTATATGTTAGGGTAAATGTATGTGTCAGCACACTGATGGATTATAGCTGCGAGGCATTGCTGGGTGTTATATGTTAGGGTATATATATATCTGTGAGCAAATAGCTGATTAGAGCTGTGAGCCATTGCTGAGTATTATTATGTCAGGGTATATGCATGTGTAAGCACATAGATGGATACAGCTGCGAGGCATTGTTGGGTATTATTACATGTTAGGGTATATGTATGTGTGAAGACCCACGGTGGTGGTGCTGCGGTAGTGTTGTCGCCTCACAGCAACACATTATCCCATTCAATTCTCAGCTAGAGCGTCTTCTGTGTGGAGGCATGCATGAATGGGTGTGCCTTCATTGAAGGTTGTGCGTCAGAGCTGGCAACTTGGTACGTAAAAATCCACTACCAATCATTAGCGGACTGGAGTTCCGCTGTGGCGACCCCTAACCGGGATAAGCCGAAAGACACAACAACAACAGGGTATATGTATGTGTCAACACATTGATACATACAGCTGCGAGGCATTCTTGGGTATTATTATATGTTAGGGGATATGCATGTTTGAGCACATCGATGCATACAGCTGAGAGGCATTTTTGTGTATTATTATATGTTAGGGTATATGTATGTGTGAGTACACTGATACTTATAACTGCGAGGCATTAATGGGTATTATTATACGTTATGATATATATATATATATATATATATATATATATATATATATATATATATATGTATATATATATATATATATATATATATATATATATATATATATATATTTATAATGTCTGAGCACATTAATCTGTATAGCTGTGAGGCATTACTGGGTATTATTGTATGTTAGGGTATATCTATGTGTGAACACATTCATGCTTACAGCATCGAGGCACTGCTGGGTATTATTATATGTTAGGGTATATGTATGTGTGAGTACACTGATGCTTTTAGCTATGAGGCATTGCTGGGTAATATTATATATATACATATATATATATATATATATATATATATATATAGATATATATATATATACATACACACGTGTGAGCACATTAATCTGTATAGCTGTGAGGTATTGCTTTCTATTATTATAATTTAGGGTACATGTATGTGTTAACTCATTGATGCCTACAGCTGCAAGGCATTGCGGGGTATTATATGTTAGGGTATATGTATGCGTCAGCACATTGATGCGTACAGCTGCGAGACATTGCTGGCTTTTATTATATGTTAGGGTAAATGTATGTATGAGTACACTGATGGATATAGTTGTGAGGCATTGCTGGGTATTATTATATGTTAGAGTATATGTATTTGTGAGCACATTGATGCATATAGCTGCAAGGCATTTCTTGGTATTATATGTTAGGATATGCAAGGCATTTCTTGGTATTATTATATGTTAGGATATTTGTATGTGTCAGCACAATGATGCGTACAGTTGCGAGGAGTTGCTGGGTATTATATGTTAGGGTATATGTATGTGTCAGCATCTTGATGCATACAGCTGCGAGGTATTGCTTGGTATTAATATATGTTAGGGTATATGTATTTGTCAGTACATTGATGCTTACAACTGTGAGGCATTGCTGGGTATTATTATATGTTAAGGCATATGTATGTGTAAGTACGAGTACAGTGATGGATACAGCTGCAAGGCATTGCTGAGTATTATATGTTAGGGGAATATGTATGCGTGAGCACATTGATGCATATAGCTGTGAGGCATTGCTTGGTATCAATATATGTTAAGGTATAGTTATGTGTCACCACATTGATGTGTACAGCTGTGAGGCATTGCTGGGTATTATTATATGGTATGGTATATGTATGTGTCAGAACATTGATGCACACAGCTGTGAGTCATTGCTTGGTATATTATATGTTAGGGTGGTTCTACCTGACTTCGTCGACAGCGCAGAAGACCGACATCGGAATCCGGAGCTCCAGAAGATCGAAATCGAAGAAGACCGGCCTTAATCGCGAGTGGCAGAACATCGACAATGCAGAAGACCGACACGACGGATGACAACACCAACGCCGAGGATGCCGACATGGGGAAAGGCTGTGTGAGTATGCGGTAGTGACGGACGTAGTGCGAGGCAGGTAAGTGTGGAGATTGACGGTCTGTGGGGATAGGGGTGGGTTAAGTGAGTTAGGGTTAGGGAGCGATAGGGGTGGGTTAAGTGAGTTAGGGTTAGGGAGCGATAGGGGTGGGTTAAGTGAGTTAGGGTTAGGGGGAGCGATAGGGGTGGGTTAAGTGAGTTAGGTTAGGAGGCGATAGAGGGCGGTTAAGTGAGTTAGGGTTAGGAGCGGGTAGGTAAGTGTGCGATAGTGACGGACCTTAGGGTTAGGGTAAGGTTTAGTGTGGGCTTGTAAGGATTTTGGTGTGCTTGTGTTGTGTGTGTGGTTTGTGGAATGGGGATGTGTTTTGTTTTTAATTGTTATTGTGGTGTGTGCAGTGTATGGGGTTTCGTGTTTGTGTACCGTCGGTTATTTCGTTGTCGGTTATGTGTGGTTTCGTGTTTATGGACTGTCGAATATGTGGTGTCGGTGATGTGGTTGTCGGTGTTGTGTGGTTTCGACTATGTCAGGTAGAACCGTTAGGGTATCTGTATGTTTAAGCACATTAATACATATTGCTGCAAGGCATTGCTGGGTAATATATGTTAGGGTATATGTATTTGTCAGCACATTGCTGCATACAGCTGCAAGGCATTGGTGGGTATTATGATATGAACCACAAAGGAGATGAAGAGCAAAAAAACACAACTAATAACCAACCAAGTTTCGCTCTAGAGAAGCCAAATAAGGGTCCAAAGACTTGAAACAACGAAGTTGAATAAAACGACTTTAATAACACACCAGTCTAATGCTGTACTCAAAAAAAAAAATGCGTTTTCGAATGTCTTCATCAGAACCAACAAACATTCATTGGTTCTGATGAAGACATTCGAAAACGCAATTTTTTTGGAGTACAGCGTTAGACTGGTGTGTTATTAAAGTCATTTTATTCAACTTCGTTGCTTCAAGTCTTTGGACCCTTATTTGGCTTCTCTAGAGCGAAACTTGGTTGGGTATTATGATATGTTAAGATATATGTGTGTGTCAGCACATTGATGCGTCCAGCTGCTAGGCATTTTTTGGTATTATTATACTTTAGGGTATATGTATGTGTCAGCACATTGATGCATACAGCTGCGACCGATTGCTGGGTATTATTATATGTCAGGGTATATGTATGTATCAGCACATTGATGCGTTCAACTGTGAGGGATTGCTGGGTATTATTATATGTTAGGGCATATGTATGTGTCAGCACATAGATGCAAACAGTTGTGATGCATTGCTTGGTATTATTATATATTAGGTTATATGTATGTATGTGTGAGCACATTCATGCATATAGTGTGAGGCATTACTGGCTGTTATTTTATGTTAGGGTATATGTATGTGTGAGCACATTGATGCATACAGCTGCGAGGCATTGCTTAGTATTATTATTATATATTAGGGTAAATGTATGTGTGAGTACACTGATGCTTATAGCTGTGAGGCATTGCTGGATATTATTATATGTTAGGGTATAAATACATGTGAGCATATTGATGCAGATAGCTGTGAGCCATTGCTGGGTATTATATGTTAGGATATATGTATGTGTGAGCAAATTGATGCATACAGCTGTTAGGGATTGCTGGGTATTATATTATATGAGTATACAGCACAGCAAGCACCTGCCTGGTGCCCTGCAGAGTTCTACAGCAGCAGAGAGACAAGAGAGAATTTGGAGTGATTAAGTAAAATTTTTCTGCATTTACTTGCTGCCTTTAGATAATTCCGCCTAAAACGCAGATTTTCTAGAGTTTCTGTGAGTTAAAAAGCTTGTTTCAGCTACATATTGCACTTATTTTACTGCCTGCACTTTAACAAAATTGTTTTTGTGTTTAAATTACCTGTTTAACTTTTGTAGGCCAAACACTCAAGTGTGATAGACACTTCTGCATTTAAAGTGTTTTTTTGATTGTATCTGCTTTATTTTCTGAAAAAAAAAAACAAAACAAAAAAAAATACTTGTTTTCCCACCTTTCTAAGCTTGTTTAGTCCAGTTTTCAGGTTAGTGCTGAACTCGGACTGTGTTACAAGTTTCTGTGTTTGCCCATACCTTACTTGGAGAGAAGGAAATTTCTCTGTTTACTGTGAGAGGGAGCGTTGAGCAGCCTATCTGTCCCTGGAGGAGTGGTTTCAGCCCAGAAATTAGTAGTTTATTGGCCATTTTGGGCTAATTTCTCTTTCATTTCCCTGCTATAAAACCCACTTCTGCAAGTTTTTTGTGCTAGTATACAGCTCAGCAAGCTCCTGTCTGGTGCCCTGCAGAGTT
>NC_056732.1:1911178732-1911318543 GCF_019279795.1 Protopterus annectens
GTCCTACATGAGCTCAAAGATGAACTAACCCGTCACCTAAACACACTGTTTAAACTCAGCCTCCCAACAAGCTATTTGCCTACAGAGTGGCACACACCAATGGTCATTCCGCACCACAAAGGTGGAGCCACAATGGACCCCAGGAACTATCGCCCTATAAGCCTGACTAGCTTGGTCTGCAAAGCTATGGAGTGCATCATCATGGATCTCATTAACAGAGAATTTGGAAACCTCCAAATACTGGACCCAACCCAGTTCAACTTTGTTAACGGCAGAACATGCCTCCTATACCTGGTGGACTTCTTTGATGCAGTTACCAAGGATATAGATGAGGGAAAGGTGGTCCACACAGCCTACCTAGACCTCACAAAGGCCTTCAACACCATTCCCCACTCAGATATTATAGACAAGCTCACCAGCCTGAACATAAACCCCTACATCACGAGATGGGTTGCCAACTGGCTCATGGATAGAAGCCACATGGTAAGAGTTGCAGGAGCTAGATCTGACACTAAACCGATTACAAGTGGTGCTCCCCAGGGCTCAGTCCGAGGACCCCTCCTGTTTGGCATATACATCTCAGAGGTACAAGCAAGCACAAGAGGACTATGGCTGACCAAGTTCACAGATGACTGCAAACTAGGGGGTATAATTGACTCTCCAGCTGACACAGACATCCTCCTTGGAAAAAACTAAGTACCCACAAACTACCACATAGGTAGTAGCCCCCTAAATATGGAAGACGTAATAAGGGATCTGGGGACCCAAGTAGATAGTACCTTCTCCTTTAATAATCACATTGCCAAAGTGTTAGAAAATCCTAATATGTGGCCCACCTAATCACAAAAGGGTTTGCATCCAGATCGAAAGAGGTAATTGGGCCCCTCTATGCATCACTCATCAGACCCATCATAGAGTACAATGACCCATTTGGGATGTATCTTACAAGACACCTGCAACACCTGGAAAGACCACAGATGTTCCTCACCAAGCAGATCACTGGCCTCAAGCAGATGCCCTATGCAGCTTGACTGAAGAAACTCCAGCTGTACTCTGTTGCATACCACCTACTCATAGGTGATCTCTGCCTGACATACAAGGCCATGTCCAACCCAGAATTAATGGACATGCTCCACCTAAAGAAAACCATATCCCCTCGTGCCACACACCCCAGGTATCTAAACCTCACCACAACAATAAATAGGATGTGCTGGAGGGATAGATTCCTGTCCCAGAGACTTCCCATGTTTTGGAACAAATTCCAATTTACATTAGGCAGAGCTCCTTGCTAACCCTCTTCAAGAGAAACCTTGACAAGTGGATGGGAAACAAAGTTTACTCCAGGGATCACTTCAATGGCTCTGCTGGACAGAGGCACAGGGAACTAATCTAAGGGGGCGGCAAAAGGCCACACATTCCAGCTAGGCTTATAAATGCCTTCAGGCAGATAGCCTAGTACCTACTTATGAACCTATGTTAAGGTATATGTATGTGTCAGCAACATTGACGAGTACAGCTGCGCAGCATTGTTGGATATTATAATATGTAAACGTATATGTATGTTTGAGTACACTGATGGATACAGCTGTGAGGCATTGCTGGGTATTATTATATGTTAGGGTACATGTATGTGTGAGCACATTGATGCATATAGCTGCGAGGCATTGCTGGGAATTATTATATTGTAGGGTATATGAATGTGAGAGCACATAGATGTATACAGCTGAGAGCCATTGCTTGGTATTATTATATGTTAAGGTATATGTGTGAGTGAGCACACTGATGCATACAACTTCGTGGCATTGCTGGGTATTATCATATGTTAAGGTATATATATGTGTCAGCACAATGATGCTTTTAGCTGAGAGGCATTGCTGGGTCTTATTATATGTTAGGGTATATGTTGTGTCAGCACATTGATGCGTACAGCTACAAGGCATTGCCGGCTATTATTATATGTTAGAGTATATGTATCAGCAGACTTATGCATATAGCTGCGACACATTGCTGGGCATTATTTTATAATAGGTATATGTATGTGTGAGCACATAGATGCATTCAGCTGTGAAGCATTGCTGGGTATTATTATATGTTAGGGTATACGTATATGTCAGCACACTGATGGATATAGCTGCAAGAGATTTTCTGGGTATTATTATATGTTAGGGTATATGTATGTGTCAGCACATTGATGCATACAGCTGCTAGGCATTGCTGGGTATTATTATATGTTATGGTATATGTATGTGTCAGCATCATGACGCACAAAGCTGTCAGGCATTGCTGGATATTATTACATGTTATAATATATGTATGTTTGAGCACATTGATGCATATATCTGCAAGGCATTGCTGGGTATTATTATATGTTAGAGTATATGTATATGTGAGCACATTGATGCATATACCTGCAAGGCATTGCTTAATATTATTATATTTTTAGGGTATATGTATGTGTGAGTAAACTGTTGCTTATAGCTGCGAGGTGTTGCTGGGTATTATATGTTAGGGAATATGTATTTGTGAGCACATTGATGCATATTTCTGCAAGGCATTGCTGGGTATTATTATATGTTAAGGTATATGTATGTGTCAGCACATTGATGTGTACAACTGCAAGGCATTGCCGAGTATTATTACATGTTAGGGTATATGTATGTATCAGCAGACTTATGCATATAGCTGTGATGCATTACTGGGTATTATTTTATAACAGGTATATGTATGTGTGAGCACATAGATGCATTCAGCTGCGAAGCATTGCTGGGTATTATTATATGTTAGGGTATATGTATATGTCAGCACACTGATGGATATAGCTGCAAGAGATTTGCTGGGTATTATTATATGTTAGGGTATATGTATGTGTCAGCACATTGATGCATACAGCTGCTAGGCATTGCTGGATATTATTATATGTTACGGTATATGTATGTGTCAGCACCATGATGCACAAGGCTGTCAGGCATTGCTGGATATTATTACATGTTAGGGTATATGTATGTTTGAGCACATTGATGCATATATCTGCAAGGCATTGCTGGGTATTATTATATGTTAGGGTATATGTATATGTGAGCACATTGATGCATATACCTGCAAGGCATTGCTTGATATTATTATATTTTTAGGGTATATGTATATGTGAGTACACTGTTGCTTATAGCTGCGAGGTGTTGGATATTATATGTTAGGGAATACATATTTGTGAGCACATTGATGCATATAGCTGCAAGGCATTGCTGGGTATTATTATATGTTAGGGTATATGTATGTGTCAACACATTGATGCTTACAGCTGCAAGGCATTGTTGACTATTATTATATGTAAAGGTATATGTATGCGTGAGTACACTGATGGCTACAGCTGCGAGGCATTGCTGGGTATTATTATATGTTATGGTATTTGTACGTGTGAGAACATTGATGCAGATGGCTGCGAGGCATTGCTTGGTGTTATAGATTAGGATATATGTATGTGCGAGCACATTGATGCATATAACTGCGAGGCATTGCTGAGTATTATTATATGTTAGGGTATATGTATGTGTCTGTACATTGATGCATATAGCTGCAAGACATTGCTGGGTATTATTATATGTCAGGTATATGTATGTGTGTGCACAGAGATGCATACAGCTGCGAAGCATTGCAGAGTATTAGTATATGTTAGGGAATATGTATGTGCCATCACATTGATGCATACAGCTGTGAGGACTTGCTGGGTATTATTATACGTTAGGGTTTATCTATGTGTCAGCACACTGATGGCTATAGCTGAGAGGCATTGCTGGGTATTATATTTTAGAGTATATATATTTTTGAGCAAACAGATGCATACAGCTTTGAGGCATTAATGTTTATTATTATATGTTGTTAGGTGTATGTATGTTTATTTATTTACTTACTGATTTTACATTTGCTAACCAGGAACGTCCGGCTTGGAACAAGCCAATTTTTAGCGGAGGTTTGGGGAGAAATGCTCCAGATGCAGGTCTTTGTAACGTGGGAGGAAACTGGAGAACCCAGAAGAAACCCACACGAATGCAGACTCCGCACAGAGGGCACCCCAGCCGAGGATCGAACCGGAGAACCTCTTGCTGTGAGGCAACAACGCTACCACTGCGCCATCCAATGAGTGTGTGTGAGCACATAGATGGCAACAGCTGCTAGGCATTGCTGGGTATTATTATAAGTTAATTTGTATGTATGTGTGAGTACACTGATGGATATAGCTGCGAGGCATTGCTGGGTATTATTATATGTTAGGGTATATGTATGAGTGACCACATTGATGCATATAGCTGCTAGGCATTGCTGAGTATTATTATATTTTAGGGTATATGTATGTGTAAGCACATAGATGCACATGGCTGAGAGGCATTGCTGGGTATTATTATATGTTAGGGTGCATGTCTGTGTCAGTACATTGATGCGTACAGCTACATTGTTGGGTATTATTATATATTAAGGTATATGTATGTGTGAAAACACTGATGCATACAGCTGCGAGGCATTGCTGGGTATTATTATATTTTAGGATATATGTATGTGTCAGCATCTTGATGCATACAGCTGCGAGTTTTTGCTGGGTATTATATGTTTGGGTATATGTATGTGTCGGCACATAGATGAACACAGCTGTGAGGCATTGCTTGGTATTATTATATGTTAGGGTATATGCATGTGTGAGCACCTTGATGCATATAGCTGCAAGGCATTGCTGGGTATTATATGTTAGGGTATATGTATATGTGAGCATATTGATGCATATAGCTGTGAGGCATTGCCGGTTATTATTAGATGTTAGGGTATATGTATGTGCCAGCACATTGATGCATACAGCTGTGAGGCATTGCTGGGTGTTATTATGTTAAGGTATATGTATGTGTCAGCAACATTGATGCATACAGCTGCGAGGCATTGTTGCATATTATTAATTGCAAAGGTATATGTATATGTGAGTACACTGATGGAAACAGCTGCGAGGAATTGCTGGGTATTATTAATATATTAGCGTATATGTATGTGTGAGCACTTTGATGCATACAGTTGTGAGGCATTGCTTGGCATTATTATATATTAGGATATATGTATGTGTGTGCACATAGATGCATACACCTGCAAGGTTTTGCAGGGTATTATTATATGTTTGGAAATATGTATGAGTGAGCACATTGATGCGTACAGCTGTGAGAAAGTGCTGGGTATTATTATATGTTAGGGTATATATGTATGTCGGCACACTGGATATAGCTGAGAGGCATTGCTGGGTATTATTATATGTTAGGGTATATGTATGTGTGAGTACACTGATGGATACAGCTGAGAGGCATTGCTGGGTATCATTATATGTTAAGGTATAGGTATGAGTGACACATTGATGTATATAGCTACAAGGCATTGCTGGGTATTATATGTTAGGGTATATGTATGTGTAAGCTCATGGATGCATGCAGCTGTGAGGCACTGCTGGGTATTATTATATGTTAGGTAATTGTATGTGTGTGCACATAGATGCATACAGCTGTGGGGTATTCCTGGATATTATTACATGTTAGGGTATATGTATGTGTCAGCACACTGATGGATAAAGCTGCGAGGCATTGCTGGGTATTATTATATCTTACAGTATATGTATCTGTGAGCAAAAAGATGCATACAGCTGTGAGGCATTTCTGGGTATTATATGTTAGGATATATGTATGTGTGAGCACATTGATGCATATAGCTGCGAGGCATTACTGGGTATTATTATATGTTAGGGTATATGGAGGTGTCAGCAACATTGATGCATAAATCTGTGAGGCATTGCTGGATATTATTATATGTTAGGGTATATGTATGTGTGAGCACATTGATGCATACAGCTGCGAGGTATTGCTTGGTATTATTATATGTTAGGGTAAATGTATGTGTGAGTACACTGATGCTTATAGCTGTGAGGCATTGCCAGATATTATATGTTAGGGTATATGTATGTGTGAACACATTGATGCATATAGCTGTGAGGCATTGCTGGATATTATTATATGCTAAGGTATATGTATGTGTCAGCAACATTGATGCATACAGCTGTGAGGCATTGTTGGGTATTATTATATGTAAAGGTATATGTATGTGTCAGCAACATTGATGCATACAGCTGAGGCATTGTTTGGTATTATATGTAAAGGTATATGTGTGTGTGAGTACACTGATGGATACAGCTGTGTGGCATTGCTGGCTATTCTTATATGTTAGGTTATATGTATGTGTGAGCACATTGATGCATATAGCTGCGAGGCATTGCTTGGTATTATATGTTAGGGTTAATGTACGTGTGAGCACATTGATGCATATAGCTGCATGGCATTGCTGGATATTATATGTTAGGGTATATGTCTGTGTCAGCATGGTGATGTATAGAGCTGCGAGGTATTGCTGGGTATTATATTTTAGGGTATATGTATGTGTCAGTACATTGATGCATACAGCTGCGAGGCATTGCTGGGTATTATTATATGTTAGGGTATATGTATGTGTCTGCAAACTGATGGATATAGCAGTGAGGCATTGCTGGGTATTATTATATCTTAGGGTATATATAGGTTCATAGGTTGGTGCTAGGCTATCGGCCCTAGGGCCTATACAAGCCTAGCCATAACAATTCCCTGGCTATTTCTTCCCACACTATTTACTTCCCTGGACCCCTGTCTAGCAGGGTGACTGAAGTGATCCCTGGGATGAATTTCCTTTCTCCCATCCAGTCATCAAGGTTCCATTTGGAGAGGGCCAAAGAGGTTGCTCTGCTTGACATGCATTGACATGCATGGGCAAGTCTATTCCAGAGTCTGGGGAGTCTCTGGGTCAGAAGCCTATCCCTCCAGCATTTTTTCTTTATTGTGATGACAAGATTTAGAACCCTGGAGCGTGTTGCTCTGAGGGATTGGGATTTCTTTAAGTGTAGCATGTCCAACGGCTCTGGGTTTGACATGGCCTTGTATGTTAAACAGAGATCGCCTCAGACTAGATGATATGTGACAAGAGTATAGCTGGAGTTTTTTTAAGGTGGTCAGCATAAGGCATCTACTTAAGGCCTCTTCTTTTAGTGAGGTATTTCTGCGGCCTTTTCAGTTGTTGCAGATGTCCAGAGAGGTACATACCAAATGGGGCATTGTATTCTATGATGGGTTTAATGAGGGATGAGTACAGTGGGACAATGACCTCCTTTTTTCTGGATGAAAAGCCCTTAGTGATGAGGTGCGCCACATAGAAGGATTTCTTGACTGTAGAGGCAAAAAGATGCATACATTTGAGAGGCATTGCTGGGTATTGTTATATGTTAGTGCATATGGATGTGAGAGCACATAGAGGGATACAGCTGTGAGGTATTCCTGGGCATTATTATATATTAGGGTATATGTATGTGTGAGTACACTGATGGACACAGCTGCGAGGCATTGCTGGGTAGTATTATATGTTACGGTATATGTATGTGTGAGCACATTGATACCTATAGCTGCGACGCATTGCTTGGTATTATTATATGTTAGGGTATATTTATGTGTCCGCACATTGATGTGTACAGCTGCGAGGCACTGCTGGGTATTATAGGTTCATAGGTACTTGGCTATCTGCTTGAATGCATTTATAAGCCTAGCCGGAATGTGTTGGCTTTCGCTGCCCCCTTAGATTAATTCCCTGTGCCTAACATATAATAATACCCCACAATGCCTTGCAGCTGTACACATCAAAGTGCTGACATATACATATACTGTAAAATATAATAATGCAAAGCAATTCCTCACAGCTATATGCATCAATGAGCTCACACATGCATATACCCCAGCATCTAATAATTCCCAGGAATGCCTCGCAGGTATATGTATCAATGTGCTGACACATACATATAGGTTCATAGGTAGGTACTAGGCTATCTGCCTGAAGGCATTTATAAGCCTAGCCAGAATGTGTTGGCTTTCGCCGCCCCCTTAGATTAGTTCCCTGTGCCTCTGTCCAGCAGAGACACTGAAGTGATCCCTGGGGTAAACTTTCTGTTTCCCATTCACTTGTCAAGGTTTCTCTTGAAGAGTGTTAGCGAGGAGCTCTGCCTAAAGTAGACTGGAATCTTGTTCCAGAGCATGGGAAGTCTCTGGGACAGGAATCTATCCCTGCAGCACTTCCTATTTATTGTTGTAGTGAGGTTTAAATCCCTGGAGCATGTGGCTCGAGGGGATATAGTTTTCTTTAGGTGGAGCATGTCCATCAATTTTGGGTTGGACATGGCCTTGTGTGTCAGGCAGAGATCACCTCTGAGTAGGTGGTATGCAACCGAGTATGGCTGGAGTTTCTTCAATTGAGCTGCACAGGTTATCTGCTTGAGGCCAGTGATCCTCTTGGTGAGGTATTTCTGTGGTCTTTCCAGTTGTTGCAGGTGTCTTGTAAGGTACATCCCAAATGAGGCATTGTACTCTATGATGGGTCTGATGAGTGATGCATAGAGGGGCCCAATGACCTCCTTCAATCTGGATCCAAACCCTTTTGTGATCAGGTGGGCCACATAGAAGGATTTTCTAACCACTTTGGCAATGTGAGTATCAAAGGAGAGGTTACTATCTACTTGGGTCCCCAGATCCCTTATTACATCTTCTATATTTAGGGGGCTACCACCTATGTGGTAGTTTGTGGGTACTTTGTTTTTTTCCAAAGGAGATGACTATGCACTTTTTGGCATTCACCTTGAGGCCATGGTTGTCACACCAGGTATCTGTCTCAGTGAGACCCTTTTGGAGGATGTCTGTGTCAGCTGGAGAGTCAATTATAGCCCCTAGGTTGGAGTCATCTGTGAACTTGGTCAGCCATAGTCCTCCTGTGCTTGCCTGTACCTCTGAGAAGTATATGCCGAACAGGAGGGGTCCTAGGACTGAACCCTGGGGAATGTCACTTGTAACCGGTTTAGAGTCAGACCTAGCTCCCACAACTCTTACCATGTGGGTTCTGTCCGTGAGCCAGTTGGCAACCAATCTTGTGATGTATGGGTTTATGTTCAGGCTGGTGAGCTTGTCTATAATACCTGAGTGGGGAATGGTGTTTAAGGCCTTTGTGAGGTCTAGGTAAGCTGTGTGGACCACCTTTCCCTCATCTATAGCCTTAGTAAGTGTCTCAAAGAAGTCCACAAGGTTTAGGAGGCATGATCTGCACTTAACAAAGCCAAACTGGGTAGGGTCCAGTGTTTGGAGGTTTCCAATGTCTCTGTTAATGAGATCCATGATGATGCACTCCTTAGCTTTGCAGACCAAGCTAGTCAGGCTTATAGGGCAATAGTTCCCGGGATCAGTTGTTGCTCCGCCTTTGTGGAGTGGAATGACCATTGCTGTGCGCCACTCTATGGGCATGTAGCCCGTAGAGAGGCTGTTTAAACATTGTGTGTAGGTGAGGAGTTAGTTCATCTTTGAGCTAGTGTAGAACGCAGCCTGGGACACCATCCGGTCCCATTGATGCTGTGTTTTTGGCTTTGGAGAGGGCTGTTTTAACCTGAGTTTCTGTGATTTCAGGGGCACTACATTCTTCTGGTATAGTTATGGGCCTTTTTGGGGGTGAATTTGCATTGAACCTGCCAGGATGTTGGCTATATCAGTCGGTTCAGTGTATTTTGTGCCATTCTGCACTAACTCTGAGAAGATCTGAGAATTGCCACTTAGATTCTTGACAAAGCTAAAGAATGCCTTGTGGTTATCTTTGGAATCCATGGCAATTTTTCTTTCGAAGCTAGCCTTGGATGATTTTATGAGGGAATGTAGTTTTTTTGACCGGAGTGGTGGCAGAAAGTGGATATCCAGAGTGATTAGTTTATGGTCAGATCTAACCAGCAAGGGGTTGACCTCCAGTGTGGAACACTGGTTTCCCATGTTGGTGATGACCAGGTCCAATATGTTGTCACCTCTGGTGGGGGTGTTGACTAGTTGATCTGAGTTTATAAATTCTAGGAAATGCTGGGCAAGAGAGTTTGTACTTGTGTAGTTCTCCAAGTTAATGTTTGGGTAATTTAACCCAGTCATTATGTTTGGGTGTTTGGTAGGACTTTTATGTTTCCTATTGTTTCCAGGAATGCGAAGTTGGGTCCTGGGACATGGTGGGTGATCTGTATCAAGCTATAATTTGAATAACAGTTTTGCCTGTTGTTAGTTGCATGTGGATGATCTCTGAAGCATCATGCTGTGCCACTAACCTGGAGGTGTGGGTATCCTTGATGAATATGGATACTCCCCCTTCTTTTGTATTTTGGTCCAGGTTTTCTGGCCAAAATGTATGTATGAGTTGTAGCCTGGTAGTGCTGGGATGCTCTCTGGAGCCTTAAACCAGGTTTTTGTTACTGCACATATATTGATTATCTCCATACTGAGAAGTGCCTCGAGTGCGTGCATTTTGAGGTTTAGACTTCTGGCATTGAGCAGCATTACCCTCAGTTTTTTACTTGTGCTATTTATGGTGGTGGGTTTGTCTTTTGAGCATTGCCTAAAAAAGGCACTATGGGGTGGCAAGAGCCTTGGCCAGTATTTGAAAGCCTAAGGGTCAGAGGTGCAAGCCATCTCTAGTGAAGCAGCGTGGCTTGTCGAGCTTGTCATCCCAGGCTGACAGACACTGGATACCCTTTGAATTACACCAGAAGCTTGGCCAGTTGTTGAAATTGATAATTTTTTCTCTTTACCGTGGTATCATTCTTGGTGAGGGCAGGATGCTACTCAGGGTCAGGGTCATACCGGCCCAGGCTACGTGATCAGAGAGCTTCTCCATGTCTCTCTTCATGTAGTCCAGGGAGATACGGCTCAGGTCATTCACACCAACATGGACAATGACAGAGTCATATTTGTACTTGTTCTGGAGTGACCTGAGTGCTTGTGTTATGTGGCGGATTCTGGCACCCAACAGGCAGCTAACAGTAACCTTCTCCTTGTTCAGCCTAGTGAGTGGGACGTCAGTGTGGCTTACTAGAGTGTCACATATTACTAGTGTGTTGGGTATGCTATTTTACCTTAAGGGCTGTCATTGTGTGGCACACTGGTTTTGTTAAGTATGTGTTTTATGATTTGTCTTGCGGGGTGGAGGTTGCTTGGATGTCTGCTTTGGAGGTCTCTCTTGCTTTTGGAGATTTTTATTTAGAGCCTCCGAGTATGTTTTTGTGTATTTATGTGTGTTTTTTGCCAGTGCTGGTTTCATAGGTCTATGTGAGACTGGTGGTGTGATGCAAGTAATACCCTTCTCCTCTTAACTGCCTGGTCCAGTCTTGGGTTGAGAGAGCTTAGCCTCCAGTTTGGCTGTATAATTGCATCTCTCACTTGTATTAGTGTTTGGTGGAAGGAGGAGAGGGTTGTCTGTGTACATGAGGCAATTGTAACATTGCCTCAAAATGGCCAGATTCACCAGTTGGACCAGAGAGTACACCTGAAACTGCCCTTTGGACATGCCTGGATAGGTACAGTGAACTGTTTTACTGATTGGCTGGTAAGGTTGAATAGAGACCCTTGTTCTTCTCCACAGTATAGGGTGGGGTCTAGTGCTAAGGTTTATTAGTGCTTGCTATGAGTTTTGAGCAAGTGCCGGTATGAGAAGTGAATGGTTTGAGTGCTTAAGTTGAAAGTTCCAAGGGAAAATTTGAAGAGTACACTTTGTGGAGCCAGGAATAGTTATACCCTAGCTAAATGGCGCTGCTCGGCATGTAAAACCGCACAAATGCGGGGTTTATAGTAGGGAAATGAAAAATATAGAAATTCTCCCAAAATGACCAATAAACTGCTAATTTCTGGGCTGAAACCACTCCTCCAGGGACAGATATGCTGCTCAAAGCTCCCTATCTCACAGTGAACAGAGAAACATCCTTGTATCCAAGTAAGGTATGGGCAAACACAGAAACATGTAACACAGCCTGAATTCGGCACTAACCTGAAAACTGGACTATACTAGCTTAGAAAGGCAGGAAAACAAGTATTTTTTTTTTCCAGAAAATGAAGCAGATACAATAAAAAAAAAATTAAATGCACAGAAATTGCTATCACATTTGTGTGTCTAGCATACAACAGTTAAACTGGTAATTTAAACACAAAAATGACTTTGTTAAAGTGCAGGCAATAAAATAAGTACAATATGTAGCTGAAACAAGCTTTTTAAATCACAGAAACTCTAGAAAATCAGTGTTTTGGGTGGAATTAGCTAAAGGCAGCAAGAAAATGCCGAAAAATGATACTTAATCACACCAAAGTCTCTCTTTTGTCTCTTTGCTGCTGTAGAAATCTGCAGGGCACCAGGCAGGAGCTTACTGGGCTGTATATTAGCCCAAAAACCTTGCAAATGTGGGTTTTATAGCAGGGAAATGAAAGATGTAGAAAATAGCCCAAAATGGACAATGACTACTAATTCCTGGGCTGAAACCAGTCCTCCAGGGAACAGAGAAACTTCCTTGTATCCAAGTAAGGTATTATTTATTTATTTTATTTTATTTTACATTTGTTGACCGGGCTAGTCTAGCTGGATATATGTCCATTTTCAGTAGAGGCCCGGGGAGAAAAGCTCCACACAAAACATAAAAGAACAGACTTGTTAATAAAAACTTACAATAAAATAGAAATAAACATCAACTTGTTAATAAAATCAACATATGTTCTGGAACTCAAACAGTTAGAGATCATACATAAGTTAGATCAGATTCACAATAATTTTACCTAGCACATAAAAGGATGTACAATGTCAATTGCAATAGTGAATAAAGGTTTAAGCTCGGAGGGTAGAAGTAGAAGGAAAAAGTGAGATAAATAATAGTGATGGGACAGGAGTCAGGATTGAGAGAGACAGTTAAGAGGAGGTGAGAGAGAAAAGTAGGACAGCAGGGTGAAGAAGTAGGGTAGCAGCTAAATATTAAGCAAACAGAAGGGTTAAAGGTACAGAGTGGATGGGGTGAGGGAAGATTACCCTGGAGTAGTACAGGAACAAAGCCAGTGGTTATGGAAGTCCAGTTTGATTTGTTTTTGAAGAGAGGTAGAGATGAGATTGAAGTTAAGTCTTTAGGCAGCAAATTCCATGCCCTACCAACAGTGTTTGTGAAAAGGAGTCACCAGCCACGTTATGGGCCTTTATGGGTTTGGTCATAAGTTTACAGGACGAACGAGAGAGGTGAGATTGTTATAAGGGAGTATAAGTTGTGATAGAATAGGAGTGTTATTAGGTTGGTACAGTAGTTTGTGGCTATTGTGAGTTGTGAGATAGTGAGATAGTTTTGTAGTTCCAGCCAGCCTAAGTGTTTCAGATTAAGGCAGTGATGGGTTCTAAAAGGTTTACTAGTGGCGGCGGCAATGTTATTGTAGCAGGTTGCTAGTTTGTTAAGGTTAGTTTTCTTGAGGTTGGTGAAGATAGGAGAGGCATAAAAGAGAGTAGATATAAGATGGTGTGAGCAATAGTAGCTCTAGAAGAAGGTGTGAAATGGTTTAATGCGGTATAAAGACCCTATTTTTCTGTTAACTGATTTGATAGTATTGTTTATATGTTGGTCAAATGAGAGATTGTTATCAATGGTTATTCCTAACAGTTTAGTTGTAGTATCAGGAGAGATAACAGTGTTGTTGTTTGAAGAGATGGTGAAGTTTAGTGGAGGGGTGCGAGTGGTGGGGGTAAAGAGGAGAAGTTTGGTTTTTTTAGCGTTGAGAAGAAGGTACCGGCTAGAGAACCATGTTTCTACTGTGTTGAACATAGTTTGAGTTAATGATCTGAGATCTGGAGAGGAGGATGCTGAGCAAATGATGGTGGAATCATCAGCATATTGAATGCAGGTAGCTTGAGGAATTACAGAGTGGAGATCATTTATATAGAGGGAGAAGAGGAGAGGACCAAGAATGGAGCCCTGAGGGACTCCAATAGTAATGGGCAGTAAGGAGGAGATGTGGTTTTCCCACAGAATGGCTTGTTGTCTGTTACTGAGGTATGATGTAAACCATTTGATGGCAAAGCTGTCAAATGAGAGTGATTCAAGAATATTTATTAAAGAAGAGTGGTTGACCATGTCAAAAGCTTTGGAGAGGTCAATAAATAGGGCAGAAGAGAGAAGATTATTGTTGCGATTGTTGTTAATGGTATCTACAAAGGAAAGGAGGGCAGTGGTGGTGCTATGGTGAGGTCTAAAGCCATGCTGACAGTTAGCTATAATATTGTGAAGAGAGAGGTATTGTAGAAGTTGTTGATGAATACATTTCTCCATAAGTTTTGCTAAAGGGGAGAGAAGAGCAATAGGTCTAAAGTTGGAATAGTCAATAGAGTCACCACCTTTGTGTAGTGGGATAATATGAGATTTTCCAGATGTCAGGGATGGTTCCTTCTTCGATGGTCCTGTTTATAAGTATAGTGATTGGGTAAGCTATTTCTTTGGCTGCCTTTTGAAGAAAAAGGGAAGGGAGTTTGTCAGCAGAGGGGGTACAAGGTTTTAGTTTGTGAATAAGTTTATAGATGAAAGAGGTAGGAATAGGTTGTAGAGTGAAATTATAAGAAGAGTTTACTAGATTATTTGGAGGATAGAAGTTATTATTGTTTAGTTGTCTAGCTAGAGTTTGAATTGTTTCAGTAAAGAATGAATTAAAAGTGTTTGCAGTTTGTAGAGAGGTGTTTGGGTCAGCATTTAGTGGGGAGGGAGTTTTAGCTGTTCCTGGTGAAAGGAGTTTATTGATTGAGGACCAAAACTGTTTGGGTTTATTTAAGTTTGTTTCTTGTAGTTCATAGTAGAATTTTCTTTTGTTGGAGAGTATAGCCTTTTTGGTAAGATTTCTAAGATGGCGAAAGTGAAGCAAGTCAGAGTTAATTCTATGGGACCTCCATTTGTTCCAAGCCTTATTTTTGGAGAGGATTAGTTTTTTAGTTTCATTTGAGAGCCAAGGGGTTGTTTTAGATTTCATTCTAATAGTACGCTCAGGAGCATGTATATCCAGAATAGAAAGGAAAGTAGAATTAAAGAATGATACTGCTTCATTAAGTGGAAGAGTTCTTAAGGGGTTCCAGTTGCAAGCTCTGAGTTCATTTTGAAATAGGTCGATTTGAAAGTGTTTAGTGGACCGTATTTTTCTTATATTAGGAGATGGAGATAGTCTGTCTTCTCCTTATAATGTAAGTTAAGCAATGATCACTGAGGTCACAGGCATAGTCCCTACTTTGTAGGTGATGTTCTTATTGTTTATAAGAATCCAATCTAAAATAGTTTGTTTCATACTTGATATATTAAGCCTAGTTGTAGAGGTAATGGTTTGAATGAAACCATTTAGGTTAATGTGAGAGGTGGGATTGTTAGTATTGATAGTATTCCAGTCGATGTTTAAGTCACCGAGAATTATTGTTTCTTGGGAGTTAGTGAAACCCAACTGAGAAAGTCTTCTACAATTGGTATATTGTTTCCAGGAGGTATATATATGCAGATTAGGTAAAGGGCTTTCTTAGCATTAAGTTGAAGTTTGGTGATGATGGCTTCTACCTTACTATCTTGGGTTGGACAGGCTGAAAGGGTAGAGATGTTAAGATGATTTTTAAACAGTATTGCTACTCCACCACCTTTCCGTTTAGTACGGTCAAGCCTAAGTATATTATAACCTTGTGGTATAATTTCAGTATCTTTAGTGGTTGGTTTTAGCCAGGTTTCAGAGAGACAGAGAATGTCAAAACCGTGGGTATCTAGGAGGGTGTGTAGGTAGGCAACTTTGTTGTTTATGCTTCGTATGTTTAGATGCCCTATGAGGAGGGTGTTTTTGGACGAAGGTTTAGATGCTTGAGAGGGCTTGTATGGGCAAACACAAAAACTTGTAACACAGCCCTGAATTCAGCACTAACCAGAAAACTGGACTAAACATGCTTAGAAAGGTGGGAAAACAAGTATATATATATTTTTTTAGAAAATAAAGCAGATACAATCAAAAAACACTTTAAATGCACAGAAATGGATATCACACTTAAGTGTGTAGCCTACAACAGTTAAACAGGTAATTGGTATTGCTGGGTATTATTATATGTTAGGGTATATGTATGTGACAACACATTGAGCACATAGATGGATACAGCTACGAGGCATTGCTGGGTATTATTATATGTTAGGGTATATGTATGTGTGAGTACACTGATGCATTCAGCTGTGAGGCATTGCTGGGTATTATTATATGTTATGGTATATCTATGAGTGAGCACATTGATGTGTACAGCTGCGAAGCATTGCTGGATATTATTATATGTAAGGGTATATGTATGTGAAGGCATATTGATGCCTATAGCTGCGAGGCATTGCCGGATATTATTATATGTTAAGGTATATGTGTGTGTGAGCACACTGATGCCTACATCTGTGAGGCATTGCTGGGTATTATTATATGTTAAGGTATATGTATGTGTTGGAAACACTGACGCGTACATCTGCGAGGCATTGTTTGGTATTATATGTAACGTTGTATGTATGTGTGTGTACATTGATGGATACAGCTGTGAGGCATTGCTGGGTATTATTATAGGTTCATAGGTTCATAGGTTCATACTAGGCTATCTGCCCTAGGGCATTTATAAGCCTAGCCAGAATGTGTTTGGCTTTCGCGACCCATTTTAAATTTATTTTGCTATGCCCTTTATCGAGGTTAGTATACTGTGCCTCTGTCTAACAGTGACACAGAAGTGATACCCGGGGTAAACCTACGATCTCCCATCCACTCATCAAGAGTCCTCTTGAAGAGAGTCGGTGAGGGACTCTGCCTAACCTGGACTGGGATTTTATTCCAGAGTGAAGGGGGCCTCTGGGTTATGAATCTGTCCCTCCAGCATGTCCTATTTATTTCAGTGCTGAGGTTCAAGTCTCGAGCGCGTAGCTTGATGGGATTTGGATTTTCTGAGGTGCAGCATGTCCATTAATTCCGGGTTGGACATGGCTTTATACGTCAGGCACAGATCGCCTCTGAGCAGGCGGTATGCCACTGAGTAGAGCTGGAGTTTCTTTAACCGGGCAGCATATGGCATCTGTTTGAGCCCTTTGATCCTCTTGGTGAGGTACTTCTGGGGTCTTTCCAGTTGCTGCAGGTGTCTGGTAAGGTACATCCCAAAAGGGGTATTGTACTCAATTATGGGCCTGATGAGGGATGATGAGGGATGAGTAAAGAGACACGATGTTGATCTGATTAAACCTACATCTCCAGAGGAAATAGTATATGTAATTCAACATATGAAAGTACATAAGTCACCAGGTCCTGATGGTTTGACAGTTGAATTTTATAAAGAGTTTGCTGATAGTTTTGGTAAAATATTGTCTCATGTATTTAACTTCATAATCAGAAATAAAATTAGTGACCCTCACCTTAATGCGTCAAAAACAATCTTTATACATAAAGCTAATTCAGACCCCCAAAGCCCGGATAATTACAGGCCAATAGCATTAATAAATGTGGATATGAAAATTCTAACTACCATTATACATGTAGATTAAAAAAAGATTATGATCCATTTAATTTCTAAGGAACAGGCTGGATTTATGGCAACTAGACAAACTAGTGATAACACTTACATTACATAATATGATGTATGCTAAACAAAACAACTCTAATATTTATGCCCTTATAATAGATGCTCAGAAAGTATTTGATAGAGTGGATATAAACTTTTTGCTTGATGTGTTACCTTATTTCAATATGCCACAGGAATTTATTCAGATACTAGAAATAGTATATAGTAATCCGTATACTATGTTATATATCAATAGGAGTTATTCTAAAAGAATACAGATTAAAAATGGTACATGGCAGGGTTGCCCTTTGTCCCCCTTATTGTTTAACCATTATTTAGAACCTCTATTTTTATATATTAAGCAAAATTTGTATCATAATGCACCAATACGTTATAGGAATAAATTATTAATGTCGGCATTTGCTGATGATATTTGTTGTACAACCCCAATTTCTGATAGTGAAAAGATATTAAATGTTATAAACGAATTTTCAGAAGTCTCTAATTACAAAATTAATTTGGAGAAAACTAGTATTTTCCCGTTAAGAACCCCTAAACCTTTTTCATTAATGTCCCTGGTGGGGAAGATATCATGTAAAGAAAATATCAAATATTTGGGTATTAGCTTCTCTACGGATAATAAGGACTTTTATAGTAATAATATTAAATGAGTATGGGAACTAATAGTAGCTGATTGTGGCAGATGGAGGAATTTAAGACTACCGGTATTGGCAAAAGTATTAATAGTGAAAATGAATATATTACCACGAATGTTGCATATCTTTAGGTCTGTATCAATTTCAAAGACAGTTTTTAAACAAATTCATAAAGATCTAGTTAAATTTATTTGGGAGCCGAAGAAAACTAGAATATCGTATGAGAAATTAATGACCCCGAAGAGTAGAGGAGGACTTCGAGTTACCGAATTTTGAGGTGTACTATTTAATTGTGAACGCCAACAGGTGTTTAAGAATTGCTAATTTCGAGGTAATTAGTACAAAGTGGATACCAACTTGGGTGGTCTTGAATTACAAGCATATTCTAGATCGGAACATAAATCCTAAAGCTTTACCCTTTTTGGATAAAACTAGTTTGATTAAGTGGTCCATAATCCCATACTTTAATACATATCTGTGATCTTTGCAAAATTTATTCAAATCAGTAGACTTGTTGCAATATATGATGGTTTTCCAGCCTTTCCATAGGAATCCCAATTTTAAACTAAATAATCAGTTGATTGATCTTAGTAAATTCCCATTAATATTTAATTTGACTCTGATTGATGTTTTTAATAAATTTATCGCAAGTTAGACAGGAGTTGAATCTTCCTAAGAGTTATATGGTTGTCATGAGACAAATCAGAGAACTTGCTCTGAGTCATTTTGTAAACTTTAAACCGGTAGTCGGAATTGTGGATAAATGCTCTGAATTGTGGCAGGCTCTCCAACAGGAGGTCAAATTTATAACAACAACAAATAAATTAATTAAAGATTTAAAATTCCAGGATAAAATTCTGTTGTCAGGGTATTGGGTTAACAAAATGACAGTAGCAGATAATCGGGTATTAAAAGCAATTGATTTAACAATAAAATCGGTCTCTTTTCAAAAGTTGATGTATACGCAGTTGATGATTTGGAATAATGCTTATTATACTCGTCTTAGGTTACATAAATTTAATCTGAGGAATTCTACAACTTGTCCATATTGCACAAATCAAACAGCGGATCTTCTTCATATGTTCTGGAGCTGCAAGTGTATATATAAACTTTGGAACTCTCTTAGAACACAACTACAAAAGATGGGTTATCAAAGTTCAGCGTTATCATGGGAATTTATGATTCTACATGTTCCTCCAAGAGAGCTCTCTAGGTCACAAACTATAATATGTATGAATATTTTTTTGCTGATGAAGTTATATATAGCTACAAATTGGTTAGAACCAGACAAGACATCATGGGATAATTTCAAGCTTGTGGCTATAAAGCATATATTAGCACATAAATTACTCCTGAAGCAAAGTAACAAAAATATTAATAACCCGAAAATATGGGAAAAGGTTTTTAACATTATATTAGCATAATACTGTTATTAGGAATATATTAAAGTTTGGATGCATATGTGGAGGAAACAATGTTTTGAAAACATGTATGATATGTATGGACGCAAAGTACTTCTACAAATGTTTTGGCTTTGTTTTTTCTTCCCTGGTGTTTTCTTTTTTGGAATAATGACAATTTGTATATGGAAGCATTTCGTGTAGATATTGTATATAGTTTTGATAGTAATAGTAGTGAAATATGTGTGTGATTTTATTGTATTTGGAAAATATATATCAATGAAAATTTATTATGGAAAAAAAAAAAGAGAGAGACACGATGACCTCCCCTGATCTACATGTGAATCGCTTCATGATTAGGTGGGCTATATAAAATGTTTTTCTAACCACTTTGGCCACGTGGTTGTCAAATGAGAGATTGCTATCAACTTGGGTCCCCAGGTCCCTAATTACTTCTGTACTTAATGGATTACCACCTATGTGGTAATTGGTGGGCACTTTGTTTTTGCCAAAGGGGATGACTATACACTTTTTAGCATTTAGCTTGAGGCCATGGCTCTGGCACCAGTTGTCTGTTTCTATGAGGCCCTTTTGGAGGATGCTTGTGTTGGCTGGAGAGTCGATTATGGTGCCCAGTTTGCAGTCATCTGCAAACTTGGTCAGCCACAGTCCTTCTGTGTTGGCCTGTACCGCCGAGAAATATATACCGAACAAGAGAGGTCCCAGGACTGAGCCTTGTGGGACACCACTTGTAACTGGTTTGGAGTCTGACATGGCTCCAGCAATTCTAACCATGTGGGTTCTGTCCTTGAGCCAGTTTGCAATCCATCTAGTGACATAGGGGATTATATTTAAGCTGGTGAGCTTATCTATAATGCCCGAGTGGGGTATTGCATCGAAGGCTTTTGCGAGGTCCAGGTAGGCTGTGTGGACCACCTTCCCCTCGTCAATGGCCTTGGTGACTGTTTCAAAGAAATCAACCAGGTTTAAGAGGCAGGATCTTCCCTTAACAAAGCCAAACTGGGTAGGATCCAGTGTCTTTAGGTCCCCAATATCTTTATTTATGAGGTCCATGATGATCCTTTCCATGGCTTTGCAGACCAAGCTAGTCAGGCTTATGGGGTGATAGTTTCCAGGATCCGTTGAGGCACCACCTTTATGGAGAGGGACCACTGTTGCTGTACGCCACTCTTTGGGCACATATCCTGTAGTAAGGCTGAGATTGAACAGTAGTTTTATGTATGGGTTTAGTTCTTCTTGGAGTTCATGTAGGACGAAGCCCGGGACACCGTCTGGTCCCATTGATGCTGTGTTTTTTGCTTTGGAGAGGGCGGCTCTTACCTGAGCAACTGAGATGTCAGGGGGGCAGCACTCTGCTGGGATAGATATTTGCCCTTTTGGTGGGGAAGGAAGGAGAAGTTTGCTGAACCTGTCAGCTAGGATGTTGGCAATGTCTGTGGGTTCAGTGTATTTTTTGTCATTTTGGACTAATTCTGAGCATATCTGGGAATTACCACCCAGGTTCCTAACATAACTAAAGAAAGCCTTGTGATTATCCTTAGTGTCCTGTGCAATTTTTTTCTCAAAGCTGGCCTTAGACAATTTTATGAGTGCCCGTAGTTTTTTGCTAATACTGATCAGTGATGCCTTCCCTTTTTGGGATTTTGCTCTATCATTTAGTAGCTTCCTCCTTCTATTGTATAGTTTGTTTATGGCTGGGGTCCACCACACAGAACGTCTGCCTTTGGAGGATTGGGTCTTGGTTTTATTTGGGATCGCATGATCCATGCATTCCTGAAGGTGTTCATAGAATGTGTTTATAAAGGATTCTGTGGTCTGGGCCGTATTTTCCACAGGCCAGGGGGCTTTGAAGGATTCCACCTCAGTTTTGAGGAGTGTGAAATTTGCTTTAGAGAAGTTTTTCACACTGGTTTTCTGGGCAGAGGTTGGGGTCGGGATGTGAATATCCAGTGAGATTAGTTTATGGTCTGATCTTACCAGTGAGGGATACAAGTGTTCTGGAGCATAGAGTCCCCATGTTGGTGATGATCAGGTCCAGTATGTTTTCCCCTCTTGCGGGAGTGGTAACAAGTTGTTCCATAGCATTTGAGTTTATAAATTCAGGGAAACTTTGGGCTAGGGTGTTGGAGCTAGAGTAATGCTCCCAGTCTATGTTTGGGTAGTTGAAGTCGCCCAATATAATGGTGTTTGGAGAGACCATCATATTTTCCAGTGTTCTCAGAAAGGCTGAGTGGGGTTCCTGGGTTTGGGAGGGTGGTCTGTAGCAGGCTATAAACTGGAAGGCAGTTTTACCCACTGTTAGTTGCACATGGATAGTCTCTGATGCTTCGTGCTTTGCCACCAACCTGGAGATGTGGGTATCTTTGATGAATATCGATACTCCCCTCCTTTGTGGTTCAGTCCAAGTTTTGGGGCCAAAAGCATGGTATGAGGTATAACCTGGTAGTGCTGGGGTGCTCTCGGGAGCCCTGAACCAGGTTTCTGTTACTGCACAGATATCGATGTTCTCCATGCTAAGGAGAGTTTCGAAATGCGTGCATCTTGAGGTTTAGACTTCTGGCGTTGAGTAGCATTACTCTTAGTTTCTTATCCCTTGTGATACCTATGGAGGTGGGTTTGTCTTTTGAGCCTTGCCTAAAAAGGCACTATAGGGGTAGCAAGAGCCTTTGCCAATATCCGAAAACCCAGGGGTGACAGGTGCAAGCCATCCCTAGTGAAGCATCGTGGCTTGTCGAGCATATCATCCCAAGCTGACAGGCATTGGATCCCCTTTGAATGACACCAGTACTTAAGCCAATTGTTGAAATTGATCATCTTGTCTTCATATTGTGGCATCATTCTTGGTGAGGGTAAGATGCTACTCAAGGTCAGGGTCATACCGGCCTGGGCTACATGCTCAGAGAGCTCCTTTGTCTCTCCATGTAGTCCAGGGAGGTACGTCTCGGGTCATTCACACCAGCATGGACAATGACCGAGTCATATTTGTACTTGCCTTGTTAGCGTATATGTATGTGTGAGCACATTGATGCATATAGCTGTGAGTCATTGTTGGGTATTATTATATGTTAGGGTATATGTATGTGACAGCATGTTGATGCATACAGCTGTGAGGCATTGGTGGGTATTATTATATTGTAGAGTATATTTATGTGTCAGCACACTTATGCATATAGCTGCGAGGCATTGCTGGGTATTGTTATATGTTAGAGTATTTGTATGTCTCAGCACACTGATGGATATAGCTGTGTGGCATTGCTGGGTATTATATCTTAGGGTATATGTATCTGTGAGCAAAAAGATGCATACAGCTGCGAGGCATTGCTGGGTATTATTATATGTTAGGGTATATGTATGTGAGAGAACATGGATAGATGCAACTATGACGCATTGCTGGGTATTATTGTATGTTAGGGTATAGTTATGTGTCTGCACATTGATGCGTACAGCTGCGAGGCATTGCTGGGTATTATTATATGTTACGGTATATGTATGTGTCAGCACATAGATGTACACAGCTGTGAGACATTGCTTGGTATTATTATTATATGTTAGGGTATCTGTGTGTGTGTGAGCACATTGATACATATAGCTGAGAGGCATTGCTGGGTATTATTGGTTGTTGGTATATGTATGTGTGAGCACATTGATGCATAAAGCTGTGAGGAATTGATGGGTATTATTTTATAATAGGTATATGTATGTGTGAGCACATAAATGCATACAGCTGTGAGGCATTGCTGGGTGTTAGTGTACGTTAGGGTGTATGTATGCATGTGCACATTGTTGCATATAGCTGTGAGGCATTGCTGGGTATTATTGTATGTTAGGATGTATGTATATGTGTGCACATTGATGCATACAGTTGCAAAGCATTGCAGGGTATTATTATATGTTCGGGAATATTTATGTGTGAGCACATTGATGCATACAGCTGAGAGGTATTGCTGGGTATTATTATATCTTAGGGTATTTGTATGTGGGAGCACTTTGTTGCATATAGCTGCGAATTATTGGTTGGCATTATATGTTAGAGAATATGTATGTGCCAGCATGTTGATGCACACAGCTGTTAGGAAATGCTGGGTATTATTATATTGTAGGGTATATGTATGTGTCAGCACACTTATGCGTATAGCTGCTTATGTATATGTATGTGTGTGCACATAAATGAATACAGCTGCAGGGCATTGCGGGGTATTATTATATGTTAGGGTATATGTATGTGTCAGCACATTGATGCGTACAGCTGATAGGCTTTGGTGGGTATTATTATATGTTAGGGTATATGTATGTGTGAGCACATTGATGCATATAGCTGCAAGGCATTGTTAGGTATTATATGTTAGTGTATAGTTATGTGCCTGCACATTGATACTTTCAGCTGCGAGGCATTGTTGGGTATTATATGTTAGGGAATATGTATGTGTAACCACATAGATGCATACAGCGGTGAGGCATCGCTTGGTATTATTATATGTTAGGGTATATGTATGTGTCAGTACATTGATGCATAGAGCTGCGAGGTATTGTTGGGTATTACTATAAATTAGGGTATATGTATGTGTCAGCAAACTGATGTTTATAGCTGTGAGGCATTGCTGGGTATTATTATATGTTAGAGTATATGTATGTGTCTGCACATTGATCTGTACAGATGCGAGGCAGTGATGGGTATTATTATATGCTAAGGTATAGGTATTTGTGAATACACTGGATACAGCTGCGAGGCATTGATGGGCATTATTATATGTTAGGGTATATGTATGTGTGAGCACATTGATGCATAGAGCTGTGAGGCATTGCTGGGTATTATTATATGTTAGGGTATATGTATGTGTTAGAACATAGATGGACACAGCTGTGAGGCATTGCTGGGTATTATTATATGTTAAGGTATATGTATGTGTGAGCACATTGATGCATAGAGCTGCAAGGCATTGCTGGGTATTATTATATGTTAGGGTATATGTATGTGTGAGAACATTGGTGCATATAGCTGCGAGGCATTGCTTTGTATTATATGTTAGGGTATATGTATTTATCAGCTCATTGATGCGTACAACTGTGAGGCATTGCTGAGTATTATTATATGTTAGGGTATATGTATGTGGCAACACATTGATGCATATAGCTGTGAGGCATTGATGGGTATTATTATATGTAAAGGTATATGTTTGTGTGAGTACACTGATGGATTCAGCTGCAACACATTGCTGGGTATTATTAAATATTAGGGTATGTGGATGTGTGAGCACATTGATGTATATAGCTGCGGTGCATTGCTTGGTATTATTATATATTAGGATATATGTATGTGTGAACACATTCATGCATATAGCTGCGAGGCATTACTGGGTATTATTATATGTAAAGGTATAGGTATGTGTGAGAACACTGATGGATACAGCTGTGATGCATTTCTGGGTATTATTATATGTTAGGGAGTAACGCACACAAATGCATTGATCTTGTCATACCCAATAGAACCAAGACGCTCTCCTCCAAAAAAAAAAGGAAGCCGAAGGAGGAAACTGATGCGCAATAAGGTGAACTCTCAAGACATGAGAAACTCTCTTATCAGCCTAAACAAAAAGTTCAGATCCCTTTTTTAATCTTCTAAAGCTAGCTATGAAAACAGAATTGTAGCAGATAGTAAAGACAACCACAAGGCCTTCTATAGATATGTAAAGTATCTCCATGGCAATACCCAGATTTGCTTTGAGCTGCTGTACAACGGTGCCTCCTATACCAAGCCAACAGATATTGCCAATATACTGACCAACAGTTTCAGTGCCAAATTTACCCCACTCTCAACCCCGAAAGGACCAATCACAATACCAGTAGATTGCCAGGCACCCAGTATTACTGCTGCACACGTTAAAACAGCACTGTCCAAGGACAAGAATTCAGTTTCCATGGGACCTGACAACTGCCCTGGCTGTGTTCTACATGAACCACAGAGTGAACTGGCACCTCACTTATGTGCCCTGTTCAATCACTGCCTCACGTTAGGCTTTGTCCCTACCAGATGGCTCACTGCTACAGTCATCCCTCTTCACAAAGGAGGAGTGTCTACAGACCCTTGGAACTATTGCCCCATTAGCCTGACGAGTCTAATATGCAACGCTATGGAATGCATCATCATGGACCTAATAATCAAGGAAACAGGGAATCTCCATACTCTGGATTCCACACAGTTTGGTTTTGTGAAGGGTAGATCATGCCTGCTCAACTTGGTCGACTTCTTTGAGTCAGTCACCAGAGCTCTGGGTGAAGGCAAGGTGGTTCATATAGCCTACCTTGATCTTGCCTAGGTGTTTGATACCATTCCCCATTCAGGAATCATAGAAAAAGTCACTAAGCTAGGCATCAACCCCAATATCTTTACTTGGGTTGAAAACTGGCTCACAGGTAGAACCCACAGTGTGAAAGTAGCAAACTCCAATCAGACTGTCAACCATTCACAAGTGGAGTCCCACAGGGATCAGTCCTGGGTCCTTTCATGTTTGGTATTTACCTCTCTGAAGTTCAGGCCAACAGAAAGGGTCTCTGGCTATCAAAGTTCGCAGATGATTGCAAATTGGGAGTTATTATTAACTCCCCAAGTGATGTCATCCTACAGAAAGGCCTCACTGAGACCAATGACTGGTGTCAGAACCAAGGCGGTAAGCTCAATGCCAAAAATTGTGTCGTCATCCGCTTTGGGTAAAACATGGTTCCCATGAATTACCACATCAATGGTATTCCACTGAAAACAGAAGGTTTTATAAGAGATCTGGGAAAACAGGTTGACAGCAGCCTCTCTTTTGACCACTACATTGCCACTGTGGACAGAAAGTCGTTCTATGTGGCACATCTCATTACTAAGGATCTTGCATCCAGGAAGAAAGAGGTCATTGTCTCCCTCTACTCTTCCCTTGTTAGGCCAATCATCTTGTACAATGCCCCATTTGCCATGTACCTCACTAGACACCTGCAACAATTAGAGATGCTGCAAAAGTACCTCACAAAGAGGATCCTAGACATTAAACACTTGTCCTATATGGACAGACTTAAAAAACTGCAACTATTGTCTGTCTCATATCACCTACTTAATGGCGATCTCTGCTTGGCGTACAAAGCTATGTCTGATCCAGTTCTGTTAGAAATGCTACATCTAAAGAAATCCCAATCCCTCAGCACCACACGCTCCAATGACCTCAATCTCATTACCACAATCAACAAAATGTGCTGGAGGGACAGGTTCATAACCCAGAGACTGTCCTTGCTATGGAATACACTTCCATACATGTCAAACAGAGCACCTCACTGGCCCTCTTCAAGAGAAACCTTGATGAGGGGATGGGAAATAGAAAATTGACCCCGGGGATCACTCCAGTGGCTATGCTCGATAGAAGGACTGGGAACTGAGGTTGTCTGGCACAATGTCAGTGTAATCCTATGGGCTAGGATTGTAAAGGGTCCAGGGCCATTAGCCTAGTACACATCAATGAACCTATGAACCTATGTCTGAGCACATAGATGCATACAGCTGCAAGCATTGCTGAGTATTATTATATGTTAGGGTATATGTATGTGTGAATACACTGATGGATACAGCTGCGAGGCATTGCTGGGTATTATTATATTTTAGGGTATATTTATGTGTCAGCACATTGATGTGTACAGCTGCAAGGCATTGTTGGTTATTATTATATGTTAGGGTATATGTATGTGTGAGCACATTGAAGCATATAGCTGTGAAACATTATATAGAACCAAGACGCTTTCCTCCAGAAAAAGGAAGCCAATCTGGTGATCCCCTGCCATAAACATATTCTACAATGGAAGGAGAAAACTGATGCAGAATAAGGTGAACTCTCAAGACTGGAGAAACTCTCTTATCCGCCTAAACAAAAGTTGAGATCCCTTTTTTTATCTTCTAAAGCTAGCTATAAAAACAGAATTGTAGCAGATAGTAAAGACAACCACAAGGCCTTCTATAGATATTTAAAGTATCTCCATGGCAATACCCAGATTTGCTCTGAGCTACTGTACAATGGTACCTCCTATACCAAGCCAACAGATATTGCCAATATACTGGCCAACAGATTTAGTGCCAACTTTACCCCTCTCTCAACCCCGAAAGGACCAATCACAATACCAGTAGATTGCCAGGCACCCAGTATTACTGCTGTACAGGTTAAAACAGCACTGTCCAAGGCCAAGAATACAGCTTCCATGGGAGTTGACAATTGCCCTGGCTGTGTTCTACATGAACCACAAGAGTGAACTGGCATCTCACCTATGTGCCCTGTTCAATCACAGCCTCACCTCAGGTTTTGTCCCTACCAGATGGCTCACTGTTACAGTCATCCCTCTCCACAAAGGAGGAGTGACTCCAGACCCTGGGAACTACTGCCCCATTAGCCCGACGAGTCTAATATGCAAAGCTATGGAATGCATCATCATGGACCTAATAATCAAGGAAATAGGGAATCTCCAAACTCTGGATCCCACACAGTTTGGTTTTGTGAAGGGTAGATCATGGCTGCTCAACTTGGTCGACTTATTTGAGTCAGTCACCAGAGCTGTGGGTGAAGGCAAGGTGGTTCATACAGCCTACCTTGATCTGGCCAAGGTGTTTGATACCATTCCCCATTCAGGAATCATAGAAAAAGTCACTAAGCTAGGCATCAACCCCTCTATCACTAGGTGGGTAGAAAACTGGCTCACAGGTAGATCCCACAGTGTGAAAGTAGCAGACTCCAAGTCAGACTGCCGACCAGTCACAAGTGGAGTCCCATAGGGTTCAGTCATGGGTCCTTTCCTGTTTGGTATCTACCTCTCTGAAGTACAGGCCAACAGAAAGCGTCTCTGGCTGACAAAGTTCACAGACGATTGCAAATTGGGAGCTATTATTAACTCTCCAAGTGATGCTGACATCCTACAGAAAGGCCTCACTGAGACCAATGACTGGTGTCAGAACCAAGACCTTAAGCTCAGCGCTAAAAATTGTGTCGTCATCTGCTTTGGGAAAACCCGGTTCTCATGAATTACCACATCGATGGTAGTCCACCGAACACAGAAGGTTTTATAAGAGATCTGAGAACAGAGGTTGAAAGCAGCCTCTCTTTTGACCACTACATTGCCAGTGTAGTCAGAAAGTCTTTCTATGTGGCACATCTCATTACTAAGGGTATTGCATCCAGGAAGAAAGAGGTCATTGTCTCCCTCTACTCTTCCCTCATTAGGCCAGTCATCGAGTACACTGCCTCATTTGGCATGTACCTCACTAGACACTTGCAACAACTAGAGAGGCCGCAAAAGTACCTCACAAAGAGGATCCTAGACATTAAACACTTGTCCTATATGGACAGACTTAAAAAACTGCAACTATTGTCTGTCTCGTATCACCTACTTAACGGTGATCTCTGCTTGGCATACAAAGCCATGTCTGATCCAGTTCTGTTAGAAATGCTACATCTAAAGAAATCCCAATCCCTCAGCCCCACACACTCCAGTGACCTCAACTTTTGCCACAATCAACAAAATGTGCTGGAAGGACAGGTTCATAACCCAGAGACTGCCCTTGCTATGGAATACACTTCCCATACTTGTCAAACAGAGCACCTCACTGGCCCTCTTCAAGAGAAACCTTGATGAGGGGATAGGAAATAGAAAATTAACCCTGGGGATCACTCCAGTGGTTGTGCACTATAGAGGCACTAGGAAATGAGGTCGTGTAGCATGATGTCAGTGTAATCCTTTGGGCTAGGATTGTAAAGGCTCAAGGCCATTAGCCTAGTACACATCAATGAACCTATGTCTGAGTACATAGATGCATATAGCTGCAAAGCATTGCTGGGTATTATGTGTTAGGGTATATGTCAGCACACTGATGCTTATGGCTGTGAGGCATTGCTGGGTATTATTATATCTTAGGGTATATGTAACTGTCAGCACATTGATCTGTACAACTGCGAGGCATTGCTGGGTATTATATGTTAGGGTATATGTATGTGTGAGTACACTGATAGATACAGCTGCGAGGCATTGCTTGGTATTATTATATGTTAGGGTACATGTATGTGTGAGCACATTGATGCATATAGCTGTGAGACATTGCTGGGTATTATTATATGTTAGGGTATATGTATGTGTCAGAACATAGATGCACGCAGCTGTGAGGCATTGTTGGGTATTATATGTTAAGGTATATGTATGTGTGAGCACATTGATGCATATAGCTGTGAGACATTGCTGGGTATTATTGTATGTTAGGGTATATGTATGTGTGAGCACACTGATGCATATAGCTGTGAGGCATTGCTGGGTATTATATGTTAAGGTATATATATATATGGGTCAGCACATTGATGCGTACAGCTGCGAGTCATTGCTGGGTATAATTATATGTTAGGGTATATGTATCTGTGAGCAAAACGATGCATACAGCTGTGAGTCATTGCTGGGTATGATTATATGTTAGGGTATATGTACGTGAGAGCACATTGATGGATACAGCTGCGAGCCATTGCTGGGTATTAGTATATGTTAGAATATATGTATGTGTGAGCATACTGATGGACCCAGCTGCGAGGCATTGCTGGGTATTATATATTAGGGTATATTTATGTGTCAGCACATTGATGTGTACAGCTGTGAGCCATTGCTGGGTATTATTATATGTTAGGGTGTAACGTACACAAATGCATGGATCTTGTCATACCCAATAGAACAAAGATGCTCTTCTCCAAAAAGAGGAAGCCAAACTTCTGGCACCCTCCCATAAACAAACTTTTCAATGGAAGGAGGAAACTGATGTGGAATAAGATGAAGTCCCAAGACTGGAGAAACTCCCTTATCAGCCTCAACAAAAAGTTGAGATCTTTTAAATCTTTTAAAGCTAGCTATGAAAACAGAATTGCAGCAGATAGTAAAGACAACCACAAGGCCTTCTATAGATATGTAAAGAATCTCCATGGCAATACCCAGATTTACTCAGAGCTACTGTACAATGGTACCCCCTAAATCAAGCCAACAGATATTGCCAATATACTTTCCAACAGATTCAGTATCAACTTTACCCCTTTCTCAACCCCCAAAAGACCGATCACAATACCAGCAGATTGCTATGCACCCAGTATTACTGTAGCACAGGTTAGAACACCACTGTCCAAGGCCAAGAATATAGCTTCCATGGAACCTGACAATATCCCTGGCTGTGTTCTACATGAACCACAGAGTGACCTGGCACCTCACCTATGTGCCCTGTTCAATCACAGCCACACTTCAGGCTTTGTCCCTACCAAATGGCGCACTGCTACAGTCATCCCTCTCCACAAAGGAGGAATGACTACAGACCTTGGGAACTATCGCCCCATTAGCCTGATGAGTCTAATATGCAAAGCTGTAAAACGCATCATCATGGACCGAAAAATCAAGGATATAGGAAATCTCCAAACTCTGAATCCCAAACAGTTTGGTTTTGTGAAGGGTAGATCATGCAGTTCAACTTGTTCGACTTCTTTGAGTCATTCACCAGAACTGTGGATGATCGCAAGGGTCATACAGCCTACCTTGATCTGGCCAAGGCGTTTGATACCATTCCTCATTCAGGAATATAGAAAAAGTCACTAAGCTAGGCATCAACCCCTATATCACTAGGTGGCTTGAAAACTGGCTCACAGGTAGAACCCACAGTGTGAAAGTAGTGGACTCCAAGTCAAACTGCTGACCAGTCACAAGTGGAGTCCCACAGGGTTTGGTCCTGGGTCCCTCTCCTGTTTGGTATCTACTTCTCTGACGTCCAGGCCAACACAAAGGATCTCTGGCTGACAAAGTTCACAGACTATTGCAAATTGGGAGCTATTATTGACTCCCAAGACTCTGGAATAGATTGCCCATACATGTCAAGCAGAGTGCCTCTTTGGACCTCTTCAAGAGGAACCTTGACGTTTGGATGGGAGAAAGGAAATTCACCCCAGGGATCACGTCAGTTGCCCTGCTAGACAGGGGTCCAGGAAAGTAAATAATGTGGGAAGAAATAGCCAGGGAATTGTTATGGCTAGGCTTGTATAGGCCCTAGGGCTGATAGCCTAGTATCAACCTATGAACCTATGAACCAAAGTGATGTTGACATTCTACAGAAAGGCCTCACTGAAACCAACTACTGGTGTCGGAACCAAGGCTTTAAGCTCAATGGCAAAAAATGTGTCATCATCCCCTTTGGGAAAAACCCAGTTCCCATGTATTACCACATCAATGGTAATCCACTGAAGATGGAAGATGTTATAAGAAATCTGGGAACACAGGTTGACAGCAGCCTCTCGTTTGACGTCTACATTGCCACTGTGGTCAGAAAGTCATTCTATGTGGCACATCTCATTACTAAGGATTTTGCATCCACGAAAAGAGGTCATTGTCTCCCTCTACTCTTCCCTCATTAGGCCAATCATCGAGTATAATGCCACATTTGGCATGTATCTCACTAGACACCTGCAACAACTAAAGAGGCTGTTGTAACCTAACGAGGATGTGCAGGCAACCAGGAAATGTCGCCAACAACCAAACCAGCATACAACCCGATGAATTTGAAAGAATATAAAATCCAAACGTGAAATAATCCAATTTCTGTTTATTGCGACAACAACAATGAACATTACCTAGGTTTCGTTCAAAAACGAACTTCTTCAGATAAACATCCTTAATGAAGCACCTTCCTTAAATGCAATGCTTTGCACTTAATTGCTTCAAATTAGCCCACAATTAATCACATTGTTTTTAATTAACTATAATTAAAATCCAAAAGCACTGTAAACGTATGAAAAGGAGCTGTATTCTTTATAATGTGTACTGAATAGCATCATCTTGACCTGACATACCAACTAAACTACTTATCATACACACTGTAAAAATAATTAAATATAATAATCTATCCCCCTACAAAATACATAATCTAATTATGATGTAAGAATATAAAAATATATAAAAGGTGAAATAAATATTCGAATGGCTATAAATGTGCAAGTAATTTCCTATTGGATTTCATACAAAATGCACAATATTAAAATCTCATCCATTAGGTTATGACATACATATTAAATAAATATAAAATTAGCATATGTATAAAAAACAAACAAAAACCAAAATTGTTTCAGAATCCTTCCACATTGTCAAGCTGATGTATAAATAAATATGTACGGTGCTAAGTACAACATTGCCCCAACTCAAACTATTTCCCTTTTATCATATTATTTTTCAATATTGGCTTAATAGTACAAAATTCATTTAAACCTGGTCTATTACATGCATCTAAAAATATCTGCCATTTCAACTCATAAATGTCTAAATCATATGCAGTGAATCTACCTTGTATGTCATATACTAAATTTTGAATAACACAAAATTTAAATTTGTGTCCATCATTACCTTGTATATGTCTGGCAAGGGCATTAGCTGTTTTTAAATTTTGAATATCAAAAAGATGTTCCCTCACTCTATCCCTAAAGTGTCGGGCAGTCTTCCCGACATAAAATGAATCACAATCCTGGCATAATGCGAGGTATACTACATTAGATGTGTAACAATTGTAATGTCCTGTTATTTTTATGTTACAAGAATTTACAACTATATTGCCATTTGTGCAATAAATATAGGGGCATATAGTACATCGACCGCATTTGAAATTACCTACCGGTCTATGTGAAGTTCCTTTTTTGTAACTATTATCCCTTTCAAAAATATTCTTAAATGATGAATCTTTTCTGTACACAAATTTCACATCTCCTTGAAAAAGGTGTCCCAATTTCTTATCTTTACATAATATATCCCAATTTCTCTGAATAATATCTTTAATGACTTGATAACAGTCATTAAATACAGATATATACAATGGAACATTATTTGATATGGATTCTTCCATGTTCATACTGTTACTACTTCCTAAATTTAAATGTGGTGAAGTTAATATGGCCTGATATGACCCTGTTTTCCTTTTATGTACCACCTCATTGTATATTTTGGTGCATAACTGTATGGGATACCCTCTATTTTGAAATAAATTTGATATGTACATCAATTCTTTCACAAACTCCTCTTCGTCACTCACTATCCTGGCTGCCCTGACCATTTGTCCTTTAACAATTGCTTTTTTCTGATGGTCAGGGTGCCAGCTGTTAAAATGCAAGTAGGCGTTTGAGAATGTTGGTTTCCTGTATATATTAGATTTTACCCTTCCCTGCTGTTTGTCATAAGATAACCTAATATCCAAATATGAAATTTCTTCCTGACTTATTTCATGCGTAAATTTAAAAAAATCTAACAGTATTATTGATATACAGCAAAAATGATTCCAACATTTTCTTATCTTCATCCCAAACAATAAATATATCATCAAGATATCTTGTATATATTTTAATATGTTTGTAATACTCAGTTTTAAAAATGTAATTGGATTCCCAATAACTCATAATCAAATTTGCGTATATGGGGGCACAGGCTGTCCCCATTGCCACGCCATTCACCTGTTGGTAATAATTACCTTCATAATATAAAAAATTGTTTAGTAACACAATTTCCATGAGATTAACAAACATATTTATCCTTCCTTGATCATATATCTTAGTCTCATAAAGTTGTTCTTCGAGCCATATCAAACCTATATCCTGAGGTATAGTTGTGAACAAGTTACATACATCCACCGTGATGAATGAATACCCTTCTTTCATTCTTAGCTCCTTTATTTTCCCCCAAAAAATCCCATGAATCTTTAGTTATGTAAGGGAACTTGGTCAAGCATTTTTTGAAATGATGGTCCAGAAACTGACTAATAAAAGATGTCTTACTCCTCTTCCCATCGACGATGGGTCGAAATTGCAAGTTATTCAACCCCTTATGTATTTTAGGTATGCCGAATATTCCACTTATGACTGGATTACTATTAGCCATAAAATTGAATTCTTCTTCAGATATTTCCCCTTGATATAACATGTCCTTAAGAGATAAGTCTATCTTTGCATGTGCAATGTGTATTTGCAATGTGTATTTCATTAAGACTGACTTCTATATAAGAGTCTCCCTGTAACATGTCCGTCATATAGGATATATAATCATGTGTGTTTGTTATAACAACACCATTTCCCTTATCGGGTTTCATGATCCTTATGTCCCGTGTCTTACATATATCCTTAAACATCTCTTGTTCTTCTTTTGACATGTTGTAATGTATTTGTTTTTTGTATTTTTTATAGAACTTCCTCATATCATTTTCACTCAGTTTCTCAAAAATGGCTACTCTATCATTCATTGGGGGGTTGAATATACTTGACTTTTTTGGTCTACCATCTATTTGACTATTTTTATTGTTACTATCTGGACAATCATTAAACCAGGTTTTTAAATTTAATTTTCGAGTAAATAGTTTTAGCTCCAATATAGAATTGACCAAATTCCCCTTGTTGCATGGGACAAAATTGAAGCCTTTTGCAAATAAATCTACTTGTTTCTCGTCCATGATAACTTTGGAATAATTAAATAGCTTAAAGTCACCTACTTGATTTTTAATAATGGTAGGGTGACTTAAATCTGCATGCATCATATTATCTATAACCTGAATTTCACCTTGATTTAAATCATGTACATCCGCGTTGATCATGGACCCTTCATTATAATAAGTTTCTGGGTCGAAATTAATATAAAAATTCACATATGATGACCCATCTTGTTTTTCTGCATCTAATACATTATATTCCACATCATTCTCTCCACATGTGTTGTTACAAACTGTTACTTGTTCACCATACTTTACATCTTCCAGTATCATACTACTACTTACATATTCATGTGTACTCATGTTCATCAAATTTGTCAAATCAATATTTTCCATCTTATCCCCCCGATATTGCACCAAACATATATTGATGTCTCATTCGTCGTTTTGAACATTATTAAATTCTACTTGTACATTTCTATTTTTAATCAATTGCCCTTTGCCAGCATCTATTCCTGATGAACACAAACTAATATTATCAGTGATCACAGTATGCACTGAAACAAGTTTTAAATCATTAAGCGTATTATTAACTAATAAAACTGTTGGAACAAAATTGTTGTAATTTTCATTCTCGCCAACAATGGACTTACCCATATCCATCGAGTCTTCACCAGCAGAGGATTCAGTGAAAAAACAACCATTACTACTATATATATCATCATGCACATGTCCCAAATTTCCTTTTCTACTGTTTCTCGTAGCACCTCCATGTTCGCTTATTGTCATTTGCGTAGTTTCCACCCGTTTTTTTTTATTCGATAAAAAATCTTTTTTGGGTCGAGCTCCCGTTTGGTGATACTCGTTGGTTTCCATAGACTGGCCTTGATTTTTAAGTCTATTCGACCTCCGTAAGCACTCATCCATTTCACCATCATTCTGTGTACGGGTATCACAGACGTCTTCACGCTCATTACCGGAAATGACGTCAATTTGATCATCACTGTTATACTCTAGCACCCTTTGTTTAACGTTACCTTGACAACTCTCAACAGTCTTGGATTTAGGATAAATAAGTCCCAGTTCATATCTGTTGATGTCTCTATCAATTTTATTGTTCTTCTTGTGAAAAATATTATTGCAACTCAGTTCAACATCTTTAATAATGTGTGTGTAATTGATGTAATACTGATCGAATAGTAAATCTTTACTGATGTTATTATTTAATTCTTCCAACTCTTGGGTTAACTTTTCTATTTTAATGTTGTTAAACTTAACCATGATGTCCATTAATTTCAAGCCACAGTTGTTAAAAAACTCATGTAATTCTTTCAACATATTGTCATTTGTCTCACATCCGTTCGGATATTTCCACATACGTAAGCCTTTCGGCACCATACCTAGCTCACTGTTCCTAGTGAGATAACTATTTTCTAATTGAGTTCTTTTTAATTTAAAAAGCTTCATCTCGAAACTTTTAAGCATATCTTTCATAGATTTAGTATCTTTATTCACAACTGTACCTTTAGTTATTTTGCCATCTCTGAAAGAATAACCGTTATTTTTCCATATCTCGTTACTACACATATCCTTCCTATTTGAGTTGCTGTTGGTAGTGACTACTCCGGTAAAGCCATCACCAGTAGAACCGGACCTCGGTGTAGCTTGCGTAAGCGGTAAGCCCAAGCTATCACCCATATCCATTGTGCCAGGTACATGTTCTTTATTTAATAGTTTATGGATTAACACCGAATGTTCTTTCAGTTGTACCTGTATTTGCTGCAGCGCACTCACTACGTCAACCGTTGCACCCTCGTTATCCATGTAAACTCAGAACCAAGGTACAAACAACGAACAAACTGTTGTAACCTAACGAGGATGTGCAGGCAACCAGGAAATGTCGCCAACAACCAAACCAGCATACAACCCGATGAATTTGAAAGAATATAAAATCCAAAGGTGAAATAATCCAATTTCTGTTTATTGCGACAACAACAACGAACATTACCTAGGTTTCGTTCAAAAACGAACTTCTTCAGATAAACATCCTTAATGAAGCACCTTCCTTAAATGCAATGCTTTGCACTTAATTGCTTCAAATTAGCCCACAATTAATCACATTGTTTTTAATTAACTATAATTAAAATCCAAAAGCACTGTAAACGTATGAAAATGAGCTGTATTCTTTATAATGTGTACTGAATAGCATCATCATGACCTGACACACCAACTAAACTACTTATCATACACACTGTAAAAATAATTAAATATAATAATCTATCCCCCTACAAAATACATAATCTAATTATGATGTAAGAATATAAAAATATATAAAAGGTGAAATAAATATTCCAATGGCTATAAATGTGCAAGTAATTTCCTATTGGATTTCATACAAAATGCACAATATTAAAATCTCATCCATTAGGTTATGACATACATATTAAAATAAATATAAAATTAGCATATGTATAAAAAACAAACAAAAACCAAAATTGTTTCAGAATCCTTCCACATTGTCAAGCTGATGTATAAATAAATATGTACGGTGCTAAGTACAACATCGTCCCAACTCAAACTATTTCCCTTTTATCATATTATTTTTCAATATTGGCTTAATAGTACAAAATTCATTTAAACCTGGTCTATTACATGCATCTAAAAATATCTGCCATTTCAACTCATAAATGTCTAAATCATATGCATTTTATACATATACTAATTTTATATTTATTTTAATATGTATGTCATAACCTAATGGATGAGATTTTAATATTGTGCATTTTGTATGAAATCCAATAGGAAATTACTTGCACATTTATAGCCATTGGAATATTTATTTCACCTTTTATATATTTTTATATTCTTACATCATAATTAGATTATGTATTTTGTAGGGGGATAGATTATTATATTTAATTATTTTTACAGTGTGTATGATAAGTAGTTTAGTTGGTGTGTCAGGTCATGATGATGCTATTCAGTACACATTATAAAGAATACAGCTCATTTTCATACGTTTACAGTGCTTTTGGATTTTAATTATAGTTAATTAAAACAATGTGATTAATTGTGGGCTAATTTGAAGCAATATGCAAAGCATTGCATTTAAGGAAGGTGCTTCATTAAGGATGTTTATCTGAAGAAGTTCGTTTTTGAACGAAACCTAGGTAATGTTCGTTGTTGTTGTCGCAATAAACAGAAATTGGATTATTTCACCTTTGGATTTTATATTCTTTCAAATTCATCGGGTTGTATGCTGGTTTGGTTGTTGGCGACATTTCCTGGTTGCCTGCACATCCTCGTTAGGTTACAACAGTTTGTTCGTTGTTTGTACCTTGGTTCTGAACAACTAAAGAGGCCACAAAAGTACCTCACAAAGAGGATCCTAGGCCTTAATCACTTGTCCTATATGAACAGACTTAAAAACCTGCAACTATTCTGTCTCATATCACCTACTTAGAGGCGATCTCTGCTTGATGTACAAAGCCATGTCTGATCCAGTTCTGTTAGAAATTCTACATATAAAGAAATCCCAATCCCTCAGTACCACACAAACCAGTGAACTCAGCCTCATTACCACAATCAGCAAAACAAGGTGGAGGGACAGGTTCATAACCCAGAGACTGCCCTTGCTATGGAATTGACTTCCCATACATGTCAAACAGACACCTCACTGGCTCTCCAAGAGAAACCTTGACGAGGGGATGGGAAATAGAAAATTGACCCTGGTGATCACTCCAGTGGCTGTGCTCGACAGAGGCACTGGGAAATAAGGTTGTGTGGCACAATGTCAGTGTAATCCTATGGGCTAGGATTGTAAAGGCTCAAAAGCCATTTGCCTAGTACACATCAATAAACCTATGGACCTATGTCTGAGCACATAGATGCATACAGATGCAAAGCATTTCTAGGTATTATATTTTAGGGTATATTATGTGTCAGCACACTGATGGATACAGCTGTGAGCCATTGCTGGGTATTATTATATGTTAGTAAAGATTTATGTGTCAGCACATTGATGTGTACAGCTGTGAGGCATTGCTGGTTATTCTTATATGTTAGGGTAGATTTTATATATATATATATATATATATATATATATATATATATATATATATATATATATATAGAGAGAGAGAGATATGTGTGAGTACACTGATTGATACAGCTGCGATTGATGCATATAGCTGTGAGACATTGCTGGGTATTATTATATGTTAGGGTATATGTATGTGTCAGCACATTGATGCGTACAGCTGCAAGGCATTTCTGGGTATTATTATATGTTAGGGTATATGTATGTGCCAGCACATTGATGTACACAGAGTCAAGGCATTGCTGGGTATTATACGTTAGGGTATGAGTGAGCACATTGATGCATATAGCTGCGAAGCATTGCTGGGTATTATTATATGTAAAGGTATATGCATGTGTGAGTACACTAATGGATACAGCTGCGCGCATTGCTGGGCATTATTATACATTAGGGTATATGGATGTGTGAGGACATTGATGCATATAGCTGCGAGACATTGCTTAGTATTATATATTAGGATATATGTATGTGTGTGCACATTGATGCATATAGCTGCAAGGCATTGTTGAGTATTATTGAATGTTAGGGTATATATGTGTCAGCACATTGAGTACAGCTGCGAGGCATTGCTGGGTATTATTATATGTTAGGGTATATGTATGTGTGAGCACATTGATGCAGACAGCTGTGAGGCCTTGCTGGGTGTGTTATTATATGTTAGGGTATATGTATGTGTCAGAACATAGATGCTCACAGCTGTGAGGCATTGCTGGGTATTATTATATGTTAGGGTATATGTATGTGTGAGCACATTGATGCAAATAGCTGCGAGGCATTGCTTGGTATTTTATGTTAGGGTATATGTATGTGCCAGCACATTGATGCACACAGCTGCAAGGCATTGCTGGGTATTATTATATGTTAGGGTATATGTATGTGTGAGCACATTGATGCATATAGCTGCGAGGCATTGCTGGCTATTATTATATGTAAAGGTATATGTATGTGTGAGTAAACTAATGGATACAGCTGTGATGCATTGCTGGGCATTATTAAATGTTTGGGTATATGGATGTGTGAGCACATTGATGCATATAGCTGCAAGGTATTGCTTGGTATTATTATATATTAGGATATATGTATGCGTGCGCACATTGATACATATAGCTGTGAGGCATTGCTGGGTATTGAATGTTAGGGTATATGTATGTGTCAGCACATTGATGCGTACAGCTGCGAGGCATTTCTGGGTATTATTATATTTAAAGGTATATGTATGTGTGAGTACACTAATGGATACAGCTGCGACGCATTGCTGGGCATTATATGTTAGGGTATATGGATGTGTGAGCACATTGATGCACATAGCTGTGAGGCATTGCTTGGTATTATTGAATGTTAGGGTATATGTATGTGTCAGCACATTGATCACACAGCTGCAAGGCATTGCTGGGTATTACTATATGTTAGGGTATTTGTATGTCTGTGCACATAGATACATGCAGCTGTGGGGCATTGTGGGGTATAATTATTATATGTTGGGGTATATGTATGTATTAACCCAATGATGGATATAGCTGAGAGGCATTGCTGGGTATTATTATATGTTGGTGTGTGTTTCTGTGAGCAAATGCATGCATACAGCTGCGAGGCATTGCTGGGTATTATTATATCTTAGCGAATATGTTTTTGGCAGCACATTGATGCATACAGCTGCGAGGCATTCCTGGGTATTATGATATGTTAGGGTATATGTATGTGTGAGCACATAGATGCATACAACTGCAAGGCATTGCTGTGTATTATTATATGTTGGGGTATATGTATGCATCAGCAGACTTTTGTATATAGCTGCAAGGCATTGCTGGGTATTATATTATGATAGGTATATATATGTGTCAGCACATAGATGCATACAGCAGCGAGGAATTGCTGGGTATTATATGTTAGGGTATATGTATGTGTGTCAGCACACTGATGGATATAGCAGTGAGGCACTGCTGGGTATTATTATAAGTTAGGGTATATATGTGTCAGCACATTTATGCATACAGCTGCTAGGGATTGGGGGTATTATTATATGTTAGGGTATCTGTATTTGTCAGCACATAGATGCTCACAGCTGTGTGGCATTGCTGGGCATTATTGTATGTTAGGGTATATGTATGTTTGAGCCCATTGATGTATATAGCTGCGAGGGATTACTTGGTATTATTGCATGTTATGGTATATGTATGTGTGAGTACATTGATGCATATAGCTGTGAGGCATTGTTTGATATTATTATATGTTAGGATATATGTATGTGTGAGCACATTGATGCATATAGCTGCGAGGAGTTGCTCAGTATTATTATATCCTAGGGTATATGTATGTGTCAGCACATTGATGCATACAGCTGTGAGGCATTGCTGGGTATTATTATATGTTAGGGTATATGTATGGGTCAGCACAGTGATGGATATAGCTGTGAGGCATTGCTGGGTATTATTATATTTTAGGGTATATGTTTCTCAATTGTATTTTTGAAATTGCACTCTGTAATTGGTTCCTAGTGATTAGGCTCTGCTACCAAGGCATTCCGTACAGCGGCTATTACATTTAACTTGTGTATGACACACAACAACTCACACTTAATGGGTTTTTAGTCACTCCTTTATTAGTTCTGTGTTAAACCAACGTTTTAAACCAGCGGTGATAGCACAGCTCTAAATAGCTGTCTGTACTCAGCGTACCCTTTGCTTTGCAAATGAACTCATGGAATACGGCTCACTGTTGAATGCTGTGAATGGACTCCTTGTTTGCTTTATCTGTATCCAGGCTTATACAATATCTATCTCCCTACTATGTATACATGCTGGCCTGTTTTTAAGCCCATACTGTTAACAGCTGTAACATTTTAAAGTTTAACTAGCATATGCTTGTTTTTGTGCGACTGTGTTTACTCAAATTTTTATCACAGTCTCACTCTGGGCTTTAGTCTTGAACAGCTGATATCACCGCATGCTTTATTATGTGTTTTTAACTTGCAATTGCCATCCTAGTCAGTGTTTAATTGTTACAGTTGGCTGAATTGCAATATTCAGCTACCGTTTTTTGCCTGTTTTTGATTGCTGCATTACTGAACTGTGACACACTTCCTACTGTCCCTCTTCTATCTCTATTGCCCTTCTTGCCATTTATCTTGTTAACCTACTACACTCTTAGCTCTATCGTCTTACATAGTCCCCCCTTTTTGCTCTGAGGTTCCTGCATTCAAACACATACATTCCTCAACTACTCCTAGGCTACCTATATCCACTCACTCGACTCTAACTGAAGTTTTCCCCTCATTAGTGGCTGCTATTGTTATACTCTTGTCTATAATTAATTATTATTCCCCTTACAGCTCTCAATAGCTACATCTCATCCAACCCAGGTGTCTCACACTGTCGCCACTGTATCCTGGCTACCAATCGAGCACGAACTGCCTAAGGCGACCCAACAGTGCTTCCTGTAACCTTTCTGCCTCTCCTGAAGGACTTAAAACAGTGTGTATGTACCCTATTGTGTAAATCATCTCTCTATGGTTAACTATTGTCCCAGCATATGTTAGCTAGCAGCCCACTATGGACCTTAGGTTCGCTTCAAGCTCTCCAGGCTCTATCCCATCTCCCCCCCCCCCCCCACTAAGAGATAAGCCAGTAACCTAGCATTTACTCCATTTGGCCACTAGGTGGTAGCATATTACCTCTACCAGCCTCAGACATTTGTTCTTTTGGAATTACATTAAACACCTCTGCTTTTGCTCCAAATCCCTGTGAGTTCTCTGCTACTGTTTACCCAAACTACATAGCGACCCAGTCTCTATCCCCCTATGCCTCCTTACCTTATGATCTGCTCTCTGCTTTACTGATTGTTTCTGCTGGTTACATTTTCTTCCTCCTCCTTGACTCTACCCGCTCCATTCACCCTGCGGACTCACTCCGCTCCCCTACCCTGCCCCAGCACCTGTACACTTATAATCATAAACCACACCTACTCCAATTAACTCATACCTTCCCCCACCCTCCTAGCATCTCTTTACAATACTAACCCTACCTTAAATATCAGACCATAGTACACTTTATTCCATACCCCCCCAGTGTAAATGACCACAATGCTTTCAGAACCAACCCAGTTTATAACCCTAATACTACTTCTCCTAACCTTGTGCTATCTAAGTTACCTCACCAGGCCTCTCAGTAACAACCACTCCCCCCTTTTCACACAACATGTTCAGTCACTATAAAACACATATACTTTACTAGCCACATTAGTCCCTATCTATACTCCTTCAATAACTCTCTGCTCTTCCCTTACAAGCTCATCTCTAACCACAAACACACTACTCCAGTCTTAACTATGCCTACTGCTATAAAACAAATAACCTTCAAACTAGATAACAAACAGGCTAAATACCTTTTTTTACCACATTCACCAACTTATTACCACTCTTCTTTCTGGAGATGTATACCCTAATCCTGGCCCCACTCCTACCTACAGTCCAAATCCCCTCCTTCATACTCCCCCTTCATCAGGAAAATTCCTCTTTCTCTCAGCACTGAATTCTCAAAGTATATGCAACAAAATCCCCAACCTGCATGCCTGGCTTCTCCATAACCAACCAGACATCCTGTCCATCTCCGAAATATGGCTGAAACCTTCCGTAAAAGACTCTGAGATAACAGCACCCAACTACAGTATTATTAGAAAAGACAGAACCCATAAAAAAGGTGGTGGAGTCGCACTCTAGTACTCTTCCTCCCTGTCAGTTACTCCATATACTAAACCCATTCCCCAATTTGCTAACACTGAACTAATCCTGGCCCTACTTCAAATAAATAGACATAGGTTCATTTATATAGCCTCCCTCTACATCCCTCCTGGGGACAAAGTCCATATACTCGAAGATATACTCTCCTGGCTCTCCACCAACATAACCAATGAGACTATAATCCTAGGCGACACAAACATTAACTGGACCAGCAATCAATTTCCCACGAATCCCCTGAATATAAACCTCTACAACTTCAATCAGCTAATCAACACCACTACCAGACCTACCAAAGATCACTCCTCTGGTAGCACCCTTGACTGGATTCTGGTCTTTCACCTTCACTATATATCCAGTTGCGGTACCCTCCCTGACTCCCTCATCGACCACTATCCCACTTTTGCACATCGTCACTCCCCCTCCCTACAACTCCATCCTAACTACATCTCCACACACTCCCTAAAACACTTCAACCCCTCCACTTTCTCCAACACACTAAAACATTTCAGCTGGAGCCCCCTAAAACCTCTCCCCCTAGAAAATGCCGTCACCTACTTCAACACCACATTTATAAGCCTTTTAGATGCCGTTGCCCCATTAAAAACAAGAAGGATTAAAAGTAACACTGTCCATTGGCTAAGCAAAGATACCTTAGTTGTCATGCGCCTCCAAGACAAAGCCCTAAACAACCACCATAAACATAAAACTCCCATCACCCTAAACGAATACAGAATACTTCGTAACAGAGTTAAAAAATGTATTTCTTTAGACCATAAATCCTACTTCTCCTCACTCCAAAATAACCATAAGACAAACCCCCAAAAATTCTGGGATGGTATCACCTCCCTCTTTAACCCTGGTAGAAAGGAAAACACTAGCCCAGACCCCAATACCCCCGATAAGGACTTAGCCACCCAGTGCAACTCTTTCTTCATTGACTCAATAACCACACTAACATAATCCTTCACAAACAACCCTACATCCTCTCCTCTACCTTTCCCTATCTCTTCCTACTCAAATACTCCCACCTCCCAACCTCCTCCCTTCTCTATAAAACCCATCCCCATATCAACTATAAATAAACTCCTCCAGAACTTAAAACCATGCTCCAATGCCCCTGACAACATTCCTTCCTACTTCCTAAAGACAGCTACGATGCCATTGCCTTCCCCATCTGCATTCTCATAAATCGATCAATCCAAGAAGGCCATGTACCCCAACTCTGGAAAAAGGCCTTTATTATTCCTCTTCACAAAGGGGGTAACAACTATAATATTTCTAATTTTTGACCTATCACTATCTTAGCACCCATTTCAAAACTTTTTGAAAAGTGTATCCACCTACAACCTTTACAATATCTCATAGACAACCATCTGCTAACTCCCACTCAACATGGATTCAGACCTGGCCATAGCACCACTAACACCCTCCTCTCCTTCCTTGAAATGGTGAATAAGGCCCGTGATTCTGGACACACTGTGTATACCCCCCTCCTTGATCTTTCTAAAGCCTTTGATACTATCTCTCATAACCTCTTCCTAAGTAAACTCTCTAATATAAATCTTTCTCCTTCCTCTATCAACTACTTTACTAGCTACCTCTCTAACAGGCAGCAAGCCGTCAGATGGAAAAAACCCTTCTCCCCATTCCTCAACAATCCCACTGTTGTACCCCAGGGTTCCATATTAGGTTCCCTACTGTTCAATATTTTCATCAATGACTTTCACCGCACCATCCCTAATGCAAACATTATCCAGTACGCTGATGACTCAACAATCATCTGCTCTGCCACCTCCACCTCCACTATCATAAAACTAACACAAGACACCTTCTCCTTCACTGAGCAATGGATGCTAGAGAACCATCTGGCACTCAGTGCATCAAAAACCAAACTCATGATATTCACCCCCTCAAAAACCACGATAATTGACAAAAACTCATTCTCCATCATCAGTAAGAATAATACTCCTTTTGAAATAGTATCCAGTGCAAAACTGCCTGGAGTACCTATTGACGATCAGCTCAAATTTGATACCCACCTACAAACAAATATAAAAGAAAACACCAGAAACTAGGCATGCTCTACCGTCACAATTGCTACTTCACCCCCACTACCAGGCTTCTTCTCTCTACCGCATATCTTATCCCTTCTCTCCTTTATGATGCCCCACTCCTAACTAACTTACAATCTTCCCTAAACACAAAAATCTCATGCTGTTACAACAAAATCTCCAAATTCGCCACTGGATACAGATATTCCACCCATCACTGCACTGCCCTCCACAAACTAAATTGGCTAGAGCTGCCCAATTACCTCACCTACATTCAACTTATACATGCCCACAAACTCATCTTTGGTCCCTCTCTTTGCCCCGCCCTTGCCTCAACCTTTAAAATTCACCTTCCCAATAGACTCCTAAGAACCAGTACCCAAAATCTGATTGAACTGCATAAGCCTGCACGCCCACCTGGCAAATCTCTATTATCCTTCTCCTTAGCACATCTCGGGAACTCCCTGCCAGCTCACCTTCGCACCACTAGTAGCCTCTCTGCTTTCAAAACCTTGCTTCATTCTAACCTAACATCCCTCTGGGAATGCTCCTGTTCCTATCCCACATGAATTCCCCAGTAACACACCTATTTATATCCCCCACTCTCTATCTTCTTCCCCATCCTATCTCTATACTATCTTTCTCCCCACTTCCTTCCTTACTCCCCTTCTTCCCTAAACTCATCTCTCCCTTACCCCATATACCCAATTCTATCTCTTCCTCCTCCTTCATATTTCCTCAGCAGACATACTCATGCTGTAAATATCTTCTTATACTTGTATTAGATATAACATCTGCATTTGCAATCATAGGAATTACATATTTGTAAATATTGTAAATATTCACTTGGAGATCCTTTAATTCTGTTTTTGCATTTTACTAAATTGTGCATAGGTAGGTACTATGCTATTGGCCCTAGGGCCTATATAAGCCTAGCCAAAAAATGTACCCTGGCTTTCGCCACCCAAGAAAATTATTTTCCTGTGCCCCTGTCGAATAGAGCCACAGAAGTGATCCCTGGGGTGAATTTCTATTTCCCATCCAATCAAGATTTTTCTTGAGTGCTAATGAGGAGCTCTGTTTGACATAGATAGGTAGTCTGTTACAGAGTATGGGAAGTCTCTGGGACAGGAATCTATCCCTCCAGCATGTTCTGTTTATTGTAGTGACAAGGTTTAGGTCCCTAGAGCGTGTAGCTCGGAGGGATTGGGATTTCTTTAAGTGGAGCATGTCCAACAGCTCTGAGTTTGACATAGCTTTGTATATTAGGCAGAGATCGCCCCTGAGTAGGTGATATGCAATGGAGTAAAGCTGTGGTCTTTTGAGACAGTCTGTGTAAGGCATCTGTTTGAGGCCAGTAATCCTCTTTATGAGGTATTTCTGTGGTCTTTCCAGTTGTTGTAGATGTCTTGTGAGGTACATACCAAAAGGGGTGTTGTACTCAATAAGGGTCTAATGAGTGATGAGTAGAGGGGAACAATGACCTTTTTTTTTTTCTGGATGAGAAACCTTTTGTGATGAGCCATGCAGAAGGATTTCCTGACCACTGTGGCGATGTGATTATCAAAGGAGAGACTAGTGTCCACCTGTGTCCCAAGGTCTCATCACATTTTCGGCATTAAGTAGACTACCAGCTATGTGGTAGTTCATGGGTACATAGTTTTTACTAAAGGGGATGACAATACAGTTTTTGGCATTGAGCTTCAGGTCATGGCTTTGACACCAGGTATCTGTCTCAGTGAGGCCCTTTTGTAGTATGTCCACATCGTTAGGAGTTTCGATTATGGCTCCTAGTTTGCAGTCATTTGCAAACTTTGTTATCCAAAGAACTTCTGTGTTAGCCTGCACTTCAGAGAAGTACATACCAAACAGGAGAGGACCCAGGACTGAACCCTGTGGTACTCCACTTGTCACTGGTCTGAAGTCAGATTTGGAATCCGCTACTTTCACAGTGTGGGTTCTGTCTGTGAGCCAGTTGGCAACCCATCTTGTGACATAGGGATTTATACCTAGTTTACTGAGCTTATCTATAATTCCAGAGTGGGGGATGGTGTCAAAAGCCTTGGCGAGATCTAGATAAGCTGTGTGAGCCACTTTACCCTCATCTATGGCTTTCGTGACTGCTTCAAAGAAGTCAATCAGGCTTAGGAGACATGATCTGCCTTTTACAAATCCGAACTGGGTAGGGTCCAGAGTTTGGAGATTACCAATGTCTTTGTTTATGAGTTCCAAGATGATACGTTCCATGGCCTTGCATACCAGGCTCGTCAGGCTAATAGGGTGGTAGTTCCCGGGGTCCATTGTGGCTCCCCCTTTCTGGAGTGGGATAACCATTGTGGTGTGCCATTCAGTGGGTACAAAGCTTGAGGTGAGGCTATGATTGAACATAGTACTTAGGTAGGGTGCCAGTTCATTCTGTAGTTCATGTAGAACGCAGCCTGGGATATTGTCAGGTCCCATGGATACTGTGTTCTTGGCTTTGGAGAATGTGTTTTTTTTTTCCTGTGAAGCTATGATTATAGGATTTGTTCAACGGAATAAATTTTATTTGGAAGGTAGAGCTGGGACTCACTGTTGGTCTTTGTTGTTTTTATACATATTTTGCTTCTTGTTGTTCAACTATGATTATAGGAACTTTGCATTCTTCCGGTATAGAGATGGGCCCTCTAGGGGGTGAGAGGGGGGTAAAGTTAGCACTGAACCTATGTGCCAGGATGTTGGCCATATCAGTTGGTTCTGTATATTTAGTGCCATTGTGCTGTAACTCAGAGCAGGTCTGAGTATTCCTATTGAGATTCTTGACATAGCTATAGAATGCTTTGTGGTTGTCAGTGGCAATTTTGTTTTCGTAACTAGCTTTGGAGGATTTTATGATGGATCTTAGCTTCTTACTGAGGTTGACCAGGGAGTTCCTCCAGTCATGGGATTTTACTCTTTTTTGCAACAGTTTCTTTCTTCTATTGTAGAGTTTGTTTATGGCAGAGGGCCACCAGATTGGCTTCCTTTTTTTGGAGGATAACATCTTGGTTCTATTAGGGATAGCATGATCCATGCACTCGTGTAAGTGCTTATAAAGTGCATTTGTGTAGGATTTAGCAGTCATATCTCTATTGTCTGTCTGCATGGGTGTCATGAAGTTTGCCACTTCTGTCTTAAGAAGTGTGAAGTTGGCTTTAGAGAAGCTTTTTTACGATGGTTTCCCTAATTGGGGGTGGTGGTGGGATGTGGATGTCTAGGGTGATTAGCTTGTGGTCGGATCTGACCAACGAGTAATTGACCTCTGGTGTGGATCACTGGATGTCCTTCAAGGATGCATCTGCAGTCCTTACATATGGGTTGTCCTGCCTCAGGCAGCCCTTCGGTCGGCCGGATTCCAAAGTCTGGGTCCGGCGTCGGCTGATGTCGCCCTCTCCCCGACATCAAAGCGCCTGGGGTATAAAAGGGTCAGCCGGCCCCAATCTTCCTCAGTCTTTCTTGCCGCGTGGTGCCCGAAGCAGAAGCAGTTCGCAAGTGCCGGTCGGCCAGCTCCTGTAACTTCAGCTACCGAAGACTTCAAAAGCTAAGTACCTCGTTGGGGAATCTTTCTTGCCTCAGCCGATGTCAGATCAAACGCTTAAAGTTAATAATTGCTTAACTTGTGGGAAACAAATACCTCATAAGGATTTCCATTCTTACTGCCTCCCCTGCCTAGGCCCAGACCACGACGTCTCGGCCTGTGCCTCCTTCAACCGACACACTCTTAGGCATCGGGCAGAGTTTGCAGAGGAATTTTTTGGGGCTAGTTACTGTTACAATATGCCGTCGGAGACTCCAACTTCTCATTTAACCAAAAAACGGAAGGACAAGGACCGACACACGCGGACCGTGGTTTTGGCTGAAACCACGCCTAGGCCTACCGCGAGTGTCTCGGTCTCGGCTGAAACCGAGTCCTTGGTACTTCCGACCGTTGAAACTGCACAACCGACAACCTCGGCCCCGGCGGCCTCTTCTGAGTCGGTTATAGAATTTCCCTCAGAAACCGGTGTTCCGGAAACATCCGACACCATTTCCCTAGACAAAACTACGCCAGCATGTGGAGCAGCCAGGCCTCCTGCATCCATGTCCATAAAGGCATTCACAAGGGCTAAAGCTGCTAAACAGCCAAAATCTCTGCTTCCCAAGGCTATTCCTCAGGGATCCACTACAGGTTCACAGATTTTAAGTTTAGCTGAGGACCTTATTTCCTTAATTAGGGGCTCTCAGCCACATCTGGACAGGGGCTCTCAACCTCCTCTAGACAAAAGGCCCAGGGTTGAGCCCACTGATCCCCAGTCCTCTGATGAGGCCTCAGATGGCTCTGCTCTTTCAGACTACCAGGAGGAGGCCTTTACGGCCTACAAGGATTCTGATGCAGAGGAATCTATTCCCTCTGCCTCCCCTCCTGAAGAGCTGTCCTTTGGGGAGACCCTTCACTCCATGAGAGAGCATTTCAAATGGCAGGGCCAGGAATTCTCTGATTCCAAGAAGAGATTAAGGACTTTTTTGCATTTACCTCAGCATAGACCTTTGGCTATTCCTCCTGTTTTGAAAATCATTGATGATGTGTACTCTGAGTCTAGCACTACCCCTGACTCCCTCCCTCCGGCTCCTGTCAAACCCGATAGGTACTACAAGGTCCCGGACTCGCATCATTTCCTTTACAAGGCCCACTCTGCTGACCCTGAAACTATTTCCCAGGGCCCTAAAGGGGTTGCTTCTGCCACTACTAAAAATCCTCTCCCCTCTGAAAGGGAGTCCAGGGCTTTAGAGAGATGGGATAAAAAAGTATATACTTCTTCCACTCTTTCTATGAGGGCATTAAATTGTCAATTCCATATGATATAGTAACAAGAGTATTTGTTAGATGAATTGCATAAAAAACTGTCTTCACCTGAACCCCTAGATCGCAAGTCACTTCAGGATCTGGTACATAACTCCCAACAGGTTAGCAACCATTTCTTGCAGTGTGGTTATGATGCATTGGAAGCTTCATGTAGGTCAGCAATGACAGGTGCAGTCATATGTAGGCATGCTTGGCTGAAGGAACAAACTCTGCCAGATCATGTTAAAGCAAAGCTTCTGGATGCGCCACTGGAAAAGCAAAAGTTATTTGGCTCCACTGCTCAGGAGGTCTTAAAGAAATTTGAGGAAAAAGCTAAATCTGTACAAACAGTCAAAGATTTTCTCCAGGTCCAACCACCAAGATTCAGCAGAAATTGGCCCTCTAAGAACTGGTCCTTTCCGGACACAGAGAGAGATTTCAGAGAGGCAAGAACAGGCATGCCAGAGGTAGAGGGCAAGCTCGAGGCTCCTACAGAGGACGTCAATGGCAGCCTCCTAACCAGAGAGGTAGTGCAGGACCTACAACTGCTGCACAAGGACAGACTCAATGACTTTACCTTGACCCCGCCAACCAGGGCTCAATTGGAAGCACCTTTGAGCAGAAAGCTATCTTTATTCTCAAAAAATTGACACAGTATTACAAGGGACAAATGGACACTGCAAATAGACAAAGGATACAGGTTCCATTTTCATACATTAACAAAAAGAAAAGGCATGCCAAACCTGCCACCGAATCAAAGGGCAGAGGCTTTAAAACAAATTTCCAACCTATTGCAAATGAAATCTATAGAAAAGGTTCCTCTCACAGAACAAGGCCAAGGATTTTATTCCAGACTATTCCTTGTCCCAAGAAAAGAAAAACAATGGAGGCCTATTCTTGACTTGTCCACACTGAATACTTATCTCATTGTGCCAAAATTCAAAATGCTGACCCTGCAGCAACTCCTTCCCATGCTGGGCAAGGGGTCTTGGCTGGTAACTCTAGACCTCAAGGAGGCATACCTGCATGTCCCTATCAGACAAAGTTGCAGAAGACACCTCAGATTTTCTTGCAGGTTCAGAGCATTATCAATTCTCAGCATTGCCCTTTGGCTTATCTACTGCGCCCAGAGTATTCACAAAATGCCTGGCATCAGTAATTGCACACTGCAGACTTCAGGGGATTCAAATATACCCATACCTGGACAACTGCCTTATACAAGCGGACAGCCAACAAACTTTGGTGAAACACTTGAATTATGCCATCCGTCTACTTCAGGCTTTGGGATATACAGTCAATATTCACAAATCAAGACTAGTTCCATCCCAAAGGATAATTTTTCTGGGTGCGAAACTAGATACAACCACCCAAATGGCTTTTCTCACGGAAGAAAAACAAAGACAACTACAGGATTATTTCAAAAATCTGACAAAACAAACTCAGCTTACTGCAAGGAAAATCCTGCAGGCCCTGGGTTACATGGCATCTTGCATTTTCTGATTCCACAAGCAAGGCTACATATGAGGAAACTACAATGGTACCTAAGGAGTTTATGGTGTCAGCACAGTCACAGCCTAGAAGTTTTGATACCTTTCATTCCATGCCTTCAAAAGGAATTTCTGTTGTGGGCACAAGCAAGCCAGTCAAACAGGGGTCTGCCCTTCAGCAAACCAATAATCAGCCAAACCATTACAATGGACGCTTCAGACCATGGATGGGGAGCACACATGGAGGGCAGATGCATTCAAGGACTATGGTCACAGAAAGAATTGCGCATGCACATAAACCAAAAGGAAATGCTGGCGGCGATACATGCAATCGAGGCCTTCAAACATTTTCTGCATCAAGGATACCTGCTAATAAGGACAGACAATACCACTTATGTGGTACATAAACAAGCAAGGAGGTACCCATTCCTACCCTCTTTGCAGGCTGGCAATGAATCTTTGGGAACTTTCCCTAAAAATCAATATAGAGCTGCAATCCCAGTTTGTGCCAGGAAAAGACAATATACTGGCGGACAGCCTGAGCAGAAATATCATGGATCCACACGAATGGATGCTGCACCCAGACATTTTCCTTCAGATAACACAATCATGGGGGAGGCCGGACATAGATCTTTTTGCCTCCCACCACAACCATCAGCTGAAGAAATTCTGTTCAAGGACATACCACCCACAAGCATGGAAAGTGGACGCCCTCTCTTTCAGCTGGAATACTCTGACAGTGTATGCATTCCCACCTCTTCCATTAATGACCAAGGTCTTACTGAAGATCAGGACTGAGCAGCCCAAAGTGATTCTGATAGCTCCGGACTGGCCCAGACAGCACTGGTACCCACTGTTAAGGAGCATGTCACGCACGAAACCGTGGTCTCTACCACAATGGCCACTTCTTCTGACACAACACAATTACAAAACTCTGCACTCCAGCCTGAAAACCTTGCAGCTGACAGCCTGGAGAATACCTTGACTCCTCACCAGGATAAGCTCTCCAAGACAGTGAAGGACATCATCATAGAAGCTCGCCGGCCTTCCACAAGAAAGGCATATTCAGCAAAATGGAAAAGATTTCACACTTGGTGCACCTCAAAGGGCCTAGATGCAACAGTGATGAACTTGGCACATATCCTGGAATACTTGGCAGAAATGCTCCACGATGGCCTTTCTTACTCTTCCATAAAAATTCATGCTTCAGCAATTTCAGCAGAATACAATACTGATCCACCTGTCTTCTTTCATCCTCTCCTAAGGCAGTTTCTAAGGGGAATTAAAAACATCAATCCTCCAAGAAAACCACCAGTGCCTACATGGGACCTTAACTTCATGTTGGAAAAATTAACTCTACCTCCCTTTGAACCAGCAGCATCTTCAGAACTACAGTTCCTGTCTTGGAAGACTGCCTTCCTTCTGGCCATAACCTCAGCAAGAAGAGTATCTGAGTTGCAGGCCCTCATGGCAGTACAACCATTTCTTATTTTTCATCAGGACAGAGTCTCACTGAGAACCAATCCTTCATTCATGCCAAAGGTGGTATCCAGGGTCTCACTGAACCAAGCTATTCACCTGCCTACCTTCTTTCCAAATCCACAAAACAAAGGGAGAAACTTCTGCATACCCTGGACATTCACAGACAGTTGCTACTACTTGGACAGAACTAAGACTTACAGAAAAACTGACCAGCTATTTGTAGCATATGCTGCTGGTGTACAAGGCAAAGCAATTTCCAAACAGACAATTTCAAAATGGATAGGGAATTGCATTCGATTCTGTTACTCTTTTCATGGCAAAACTGTGCCAGCTAACATTAGACCTCATTCCACCAGAGCCACAGCCACCTCCACAGCCTTCCTAAGAGGGGAGGCTACCAAGGACATTTTAGAAGCTGCTACATGGAGCTCCGTGCATACATTTTCCAAGCATTACAACTTACCCTTATGTTCCAGATCCAGAGCAGGCTTCGCTACGGCAGTCCTGCAGGGCATTTTAGCTACACCATCCCTTTCTTAGATCCTACCACCCCCAGCTTGGCTATGGTATTCTACCCATATGTAAGGACTGCAGATGCATCCTTGAAGGACATAGTACAGTTTTGTACCTACCATAAATGTAGATGTCCGATGGGTATGCATCTGCAGTCAGGTTTACCCTCCCTCCTTCCCCTCTGTGGTATTTCCTGGGTACTTATCCCTCTTATAGCTAGCTGGGGTTATCTATTATGGTGTATTTGTTTTATATTACTGTGCATGTTTGGAATTTTTTGCATCTCTCCAAATTTAGCCTTCCTTAGAGGGCACCTGGCATCTGGGGCAAGAAAAACTGAGGAAGATGGCATTGGCTGACGCTTTTATACCCCAGGCACTCTGATGTCGGGGAGAGGGCGACATCAGCTGACGCCGGACCCAGACTTTGGAATCTGGCCGACCGAAGGGCTGCCTGAGGCAGGACAACCCATATGTAAGGACTGCAGATGCATACCTATCGGACATCTACATTTATGGTAGGTACAAAACTGTACTTTTCCCATGTTGGTAATGACCAGGTCTAGGATATTGCTGCCCCTGGTGGGGGGTGTGAATAAGTTGATCCAAGGCCTTGGAATTTATGAATTCTAGAAAACATTGAGCAAAAGAGTTGGTACATGAGTAGTTTTCCCAGTTAATGGTGGGGTAGTAGAAATCGCCCATTATTAGGGTGTTGGATTGAACCCTAATACTTTCCAGTGTATCAAGAAATGAGGAGTGGGAATCCTGGGGCATGGTGGGGGGTCTGTAGCAAGCTACAATTTGGATTGCGGTCTTGCCCAGAGTTAGTTGCACTTGTATAATCTCTGATGCATTATGCTGTGCAACTAGCCTGGAGGTGTGGATATCCTCAGCATTTTTATGTACCTTCAGATAGCATTTTTATCTGTACTACTGTTATTCTATACTAATGAAATATTGTTATTTTATTCATTGTATACTGTGGAGCTTTTCTCCACAGGACTCCATAGAAAATGGGCTCTTCTGGCCCAGTAGACTATCCTGGCAAACAAACTTTAAATAAATCAATATGTATGTGTAAGCACATAGATGCATACAGCTGTGAGGCATTGCTGGGTATTATATGTTATGGTATATGTATGTGTCAGCACATTAATGCGTACAGCTGTGAGGCATTGCTGGGTATTATATGTTAGGGTATATGTCAGCACATTGATGCGTACAGCTGCGAGGCATTGCTGGGTATTATTATATGTTAGGGTATATGTATGTGTCAGCACATTAATGCGTACAGCTACGAGGCATTGCTGGATATTATATGTTAGGGTATATGCATAGGTCAGCACATTAATGCGTACAGCTGTGAGGCATTGCTGGGTATTATTATATGTTAAGGTATATGTATGTGTCAGCACATTAATGCGTACAGCTGCGAGGCATTGCTGGGTATTATTATATGTTAGGGTATATGCATGTGTCAGCACATTGATGCGTACAGCTGTGAGGCATTGCTGGGTATTATTATATGATAGGGTATATGTGTGCATCAGCATTTTGATGCATATAGCTGCAAGGAATTGCCTGGCATTATTATATTTTAGAGTATATGTATGTGTGAGCACATTGATGCACACAGCTGCGAGGCATTCTTGGGTATTATTATATTTTAGGGTATATGTGTGCGTCAGCATCTTGATGCATATAGCTGTAAGGCATTGATAGGTATTATTATATAAGGTTGTGCAAGAACAAACAACTGATAAAATATAATCAGATCCTGCAGATAGACTAGTGGTGGACCGTAGCTGGGATAGCTACTAAAGTTCAAAAAAATGACACGGATATATGAAACTTGAATTATGTCACTGATAAAACAGAACGAAAAAAAAGATGAAAAAACACTTGTTTTAAATCCACAGAAACCTCACTGCTTCGCCGAATTGGCAAGATGTTGAACTAAAGTGTAACAAAAAGACTGTTACACACTGATGTTTAGCAGTTCAAAGTTAAGTAGGACTAAATCTGTTTATATCCCAGGCATATACATTCCTATAACTCTTCCAAATGATGCAAAGTAACTTGAACACAACTCACAACAGTCTGTGTGGGAGACCATAACAAGCATAAAAAGTACCTTAGAATGTTTGTAAAAGCTGATGAAATGTTGTAGAGCAAATGCCTGGTTGCTCAGGAAGTCCTGACTATCCGTTTAGCTTGTGGTAGAGAATACCCAATCCAATACTTTGTAGTTAGAAAAACACAAGAAGCTTCCCTTTGCAAACTCAATAGTTCCAAACTTGCAGGAAGCAAATGAAGCACTAGAAGCACTAGCACAATTGCTATGTAAACAAACTCAGAAGTTCCAAACTCATGCACTGTTATACACTGATGTTTAGAAGTTCAAAAGTAAAGTAGGACTAAATCTGTTTATATCCCAGGCATATACATTCCTGTAACTCTTCCAAATGATGCAAAGTAACTTGAACACAACTCACAACAGTCTGTGTGGGGAGACCACAACAACCATAAAAAAGTACCTTAGAATGTTTGTAAAAGCTGATGAAATGTTGTAGAGCAAATGCCTGGTTGCTCAGGAAGTCCTGACTATCCGTTTAGCTTGTGGTAGAAAACCCAAACCAATACTTTGTAGTTAGAAAAACACAAGAAGCTGTCCTTGGCAAACTCAATAGTTCCAGACTTGCAGGAAGCAAATGAAGCACTAGAAGCACTAGCACAATTGCTATGTAAACAAACTCAGAAGTTCCAAACTCATAGGAAGCAAAAAAGGCGCTGTAGACTGAAAATAAATCCTTTATTACAACGATAGCATTCCTTAAGCACTAGTTGAGCTTTCATCTGCACCATCGCAGACTTCATCAGAACTAGTGCAAAACATTTAATTAACTCATTTAAAACAGTTTTGGCTAAAACTTTGTTACTCAATTTAAAGAAACAGTACTCCATTTGTAACATAACTAATATTGGACCTATATAAAAATATATAAATCTTGGTGATTTATGTATATACATACCAAAAGTAAATACAAATGTATATATAATTATAAATATTGATTTTAAAAGTCACTAAAAATAATTATTCATATGGTATTGTGATTGAAATACTAAAACATGAATTAAATACACTATGTGTTCTTACATTTCTTCAAATAGTGCAGCCATAAATATAATATATATCTAGTATTAAAATGGTTTTATACTTATAAAATCGTTAATACCTGGATTCCTGGTGGAATCAGTTAAAATCTGCCACTTGCTTTCTTTACAGGCCAGTCTTGTTTTCCAATCCCTCAAAGGAATTTCCTTCACCTCATCTATTATCATAAAGGAGAATGTGTGTCCCTCACCATATTCCTTGATGTGTCTGTATAGGCATTTTACTATCCATTTTCCTAATTTTATAATAATGCTCATAAATACGTTTCTTTAACTCTCTTTCTGTTTTGCCTATATAATAGGCTGGACATTTTGCACAGAGCTAAATATACTATGTGCTTGGTGCTGCAATTTCCACCTATGCTCCTAATTTTACTGTGATTAATGTCATTCAAAACAATATCACTGTTGGTGTTTATATGTGTACATTGTTTGCATCTTCCACTTTCTGGTGAAAACCTTGTCTTTATTATTGTTTCTGCCTTTCCCTAACTTGGAATGTTCCAGTAATCTTTTTATGTTGGGACCAGTTTTGTATACTATCTTAGGTTCCTCACCCAGTATATTTTTGTTGACATCTGATACTGTGATAATGTCCCAATATTTCTTTATAATGTCCTTAATCTTGGTGCTGTGAGGGGTATAGGTCAGAACACACACTCTACCCATATTTGCTTTCTGCAAGTTAGCGTTAATCTCTTTATCAAGACCTAGCAGTGGTTTGTATTTTATTCCCCATTGGGATTTGACAAATTCAATGGTGTCACTAATCATGTTGCTGGGATATCCTCTCCTTTCAAATAATTCTGCTAACAGAACCATTTCTCCTTCCATGAATTCTCTAGTTGATGACATTCTAGCACATCTAATGCACTGTCCCTTCATAATATTTTTGAAAATGTGTGGTGGATGTTCACTTCCATAGAATAGATAATCATTAGAGAATGTGCTTTTTCTATTTATCTTGGATGTAAAACCTTCCTCATTGGAACCTATGAACACATCCAAATATGAAATACCTGAGTTATTTGTTTCATAGGTAAATTTCAAAAAATTGGTAGTTTCGTTGATGTATTCAATAAATTGTGGTATTGTCTCGTTGGGTCCCTTCCACAGAATGAATATATCGTCCAGAAATCTTACATAGAAGGTGATGTAGCTGGAGAATGCACAGTTGGTAATGAATTCATTCTCCCAATCAGACATAACCAAGTTTGCAAATATGGGGGCACAAGATGCCCATAGCAACTCCCTTGCTTTGTCTGAAAAATTCACCCTCGAAAGTAAGATAATTGTGATCCAACACTAGGCCCATCATATCCATGATTAGATTTATTTTATCCCAGGTCAATGTAGAAAACTTTCTAAGACTCCTGGCAAATCTCTCTAGTCCCTCGTCCTTAGGAATACATGAAAATAAGTCACATACATCAATGGTGATGAATGTACATTGTTCTGTCCATTTGTCAGGACTGAGTTTACTCAAGAAATCCCATGAGTCTTTGATGATGAATGGTACATGTGTATAAATATGTTTCGTCCATCTATCGATCGTTACTCCTATGTTATATGTTTTGACTTTGAACCTGAGATGATGGGTCTGAAGGGTGGTTTGGTCAGAGACTTATGAATTTTCGGTATTCCTATTATGCAAGCCATCACTGGATGATCAACTTTTAGAAACCTATATACTTCTTCTGTGATGCGGTTATCAATAAAGTATTCTTCCAAAGCTATGTCAATTCTTCTAAAACCTTGGTTAATTTGATTGATTGAAACCTGTTGGTAATTCCCAGAATGGTATAAAATATGGTATATCTCAGTGATATAATCTTTTTGGGGATAAATAACTGCCCCTCCCCCCTTGTCGGGTTTTTCTAACTACAAAGTATTGGATTGGGTATTCTCTACCACAAGCTAAACGGATAGTCAGGACTTCCTGAGCAACCAGGCATTTGCTCTACAACATTTCATCAGCTTTTACAAACATTCTAAGGTACTTTTTTATGCTTGTTATGGTCTCCCCACACAGACTGTTGTGAGTTGTGTTCAAGTTACTTTGCATCATTTGGAAGAGTTATAGGAATGTATATGCCTGGGATATAAACAGATTTAGTCCTACTTAACTTTGAACTGCTAAACATCAGTGTGTAACAGTCTTTTTGTTACACTTTAGTTCAACATCTTGCCAATTCGGCGAAGCAGTGAGGTTTCTGTGGATTTAAAACAAGTGTTTTTTCATCTTTTTTTTCGTTCTGTTTTATCAGTGACATAATTCAAGTTTCATATATCCGTGTCATTTTTTTGAACTTTAGTAGCTATCCCAGCTACGGTCCACCACTAGTCTATCTGCAGGATCTGATTATATTTTATCAGGTATTATTATATGTTAAGGTATATTTATGTGTGAGCACATTGAAGCATACAGCTGCGAGGCATTGCTTGATATCATTATATGTTAGGGTATTTGTATGTGTGAGTACACTGATGCTTATAGCTGTGAGTCATTGCTGGGTATTATTATATGTTAGGGTATATGTTTGTGTCAGCACATTGATGCGTACAGCTGTGAGGCATTGCTAGGTAATATTATATGTTAAGGTTTATGTACGTGTCAGCAACATTGATGGGTACAGCTGCGAGGCATTGCGTATTATTATATGTAAAGGTATATGTATATTTGAGTATTCTGATGGATACAGCTGCAAGGAATTGCTGGGTATTATTAATATATTAGAGTATATGTATGTGTGAGCACATTGATGCGTACAGCTGTGAGGAATTTCTGGGTATTATACATTAGGGTATATGTGTGTGTCAGGACACTGATGGATATAGCTGAGAGGCATTGCTGGGTATTATTATATGTTAGAGTATATGTATTTGTCAGCAAATAGGTGCATACAAGTTCAAGGAATTGATGGGTATTATTATATGTTAGGGTATGTGTATATGTGAGCACATAGATGGATACAGCTGCCAGGCATTGCTGGTATTATTATATGTTAGGGTATATGTATGTGTGAGTACACTGATGGATACAGATGTGCGTCATTGCTGGGTATTATTATATGCTGGGTATTATTAATATATTAAAGTATATGTATGTGTGAGCACTTTCATGCATATAGCCGAGAGGCATTCCTTGGCATTATTATATATTAGGATATATGTATGTGTGTGCATATAGATGCATACACCTGTGAGGCATTGCAGGGTATTATTATATGTTTCAGAATATGTATGTGTGAGCACATTGATGTGTACAGCTGTGAGGAATTGCTGCGTATTATTATATGTAAAGGTATATGTATATTTGAGTACTCTGGATACAGCTGCAAGGAATTGCTGGGTATTATTAATATATTAGAGTATATGTATGTGTGAGCACTTTCATGCATATAGCCGAGAGGCATTGCTTGGCATTATTATATATTAGGATATATGTATGTGTGTGCAGATAGATGCATACACCTGCGAGGCATTGCAGGGTATTATTATATGTTTCAGAATATGTATGTGTGAGCACATTGATGCGTACAGCTGTGAGGAATTTCTGGGTATTATACATTAGGGTATATGTGTGTGTCAGGACACTGATGGATATAGCTGAGAGGCATTGCTGGGTATTATTATATGTTAGAGTATATGTATTTGTCAGCAAATAGGTGCATACAAGTTCAAGGAATTGATGGGTATTATTATATGTTAGGGTATAAGTATATGTGAACACATAGATGGATACAGCTGCCAGGCATGCTGGCATTATTATATGTTAGGGTATATGTATGTGTGAGTACACTGATGGATACAGATGTGAGTCATTGCTGGGTATTATTATATGTTAGGGTATATGTATGTTTGAGCATATTGATGCATAGAGCTGCGAGGCATTGCTTGGTTTATATGTTAAGGTATATGTCTGTGTCAGCAACATTGATGTGTACAGCTCTAAGGCACTGTTGGGTACTATATGTAAAGGTATATGCATGTGTCAGTTTACTGATGGATACAGCTGCGAGTCATTGCTGGGTATTATATGTTAGGGTATATGTATATGTGAGCACATTGATGCATATAGCTGCGAGGCATTACTGGGTATTATAAGTTAGGGTATATTTATGTGTGAGCACATTGATGCATACAGCTGCGAGATATTCCTTAGTATTATATGTTATGGTATAGGTATGTGTGAGTACACTGATGCTTATAGCTGGGAGGCATTGCTAGGAAATATTATATTTAGGTTATATGTACATGTGAGCATATTGATGCATATAACTGCGAGGCATTGCCAGATATTATTATATCTTAGGGTATATGTATGTGTGAGCACATTGATGCATATAGCTGCAAGGCATTGCTGGGTATTATTATATGTTAGGGTATATGTATGTCTTAGCATGGTGTTGCATACAGCTGCGAGGCATTGCTAGGTATTATTATATGTTAGGGTATATGTATGTGTCAGCATCTTGATGCGTACAGCTGCAAAGCATTGCTGGGTATCATTATATGTTAGGGCATATGTATGTGCCGGCACATAGATGCACACAGCTGTGAGGCATTGCTAGATATTATTATATGTTAGGGTATAGGTATGTCTGAGCACATTGATACATATAGCCATGAGACATTGCTGGGTATTATTATATGTTAGGGTATATGTATGTGTGAGTATGTGAATGCTTATAGCTGCGAGGCATTGCTGGGTATTATTATATGTTAGGGTATAGGTATGTGTGAGGACATTGATACATATAACTGGGAGACATTGCTGGGTATTATTATATGTTAGGGTATAAGCATGTGTGAGCACATAGATGCATATAGCAGTGAGGCATTGCTGGGTATTGTATGTTAGGGTATATGTATATGTGAGCATATTGATCCATACAGCTGCGAGGCATTGCTGGTTATTATATGTTAGGGTATGTGTATGTGCCAGCACATTGATGCGTACAGCTGTGAGGCATTGCTGGGTATTATTATATGTTAAGATATATGTATGTGTCAGCAACATTGATGTGTACAGCTGTGAGGCATTGTTGCGTATTATTGCATGTAAAGGTATTTGTATATGTGAGTAAAATGATGGATACAGCTGCGAGGAATTGCTGGGTATTAATATATTAGTGTATATGTATGTGTGACCTCTTTGATGCATATAGCTGCGAGGCATTGTTTGGCATTATTATATATTAGAATATATGTATGTGTGTGCACATAGATGCATACACCTGCGAGGCATTGCAGGGTATTATTATATGTTTGGGAATATGTATGAGTGAGCACATTGATGCGTACAGCTGTGAGGAATTTCTGAGTATTATTATATGTTAGGGTATATGTGTGTGTCAGCACACTGATGGATATAGCTGAGAGGCATTGCTGGGTATTATTATATGTTAGGGTATATGTATGTGTGAGCACATAGATGCATACTGCTGCCAGGCATCACAGGGTATTATTATATGTGAGAGTATATGTATGTATGTGTGAGTACACTGATGGATACAGCTGCGAGGCATTGCGGGATATTATTACATGTTAGGGTATAAGTATGTGTCAGCGCACTGATGGATATAGCTGCGAGGCATTGCTGGGTATTATTATATCTTAGGGTATATGTATTTGTGAACAAAAATATGCATACCGCTGTAAGGCATTGCTGGGTATTATTATATGTTAGCGTATATGTATGTGTGAGCACATTGATGCATACAGCTGCGAGGTATTGCTTGGTATTATTATATGTTAGGGTAAATGTATGTGTACTGCAGTGGTAGTGCTGCGGTAGTGTCGACTCACAGCAAGAAGTTGTCCCATTCGATTCTCAGCTAAAGCGTCTTCTGTGTGGAGACGTGCGTGAAGGGGCGCACCTTCGTTAAAGGTTGTGCGTCAGGCCGGGTAAGTCGGCATGTAAAAATCTTCCACCAATCATTAGTGGACCGGAGTTCCACTGTGGCGACCCCTAACTGGGAAAAAGCCGAAAGACGTAAGCAAGGGTAAATGTATGTGTGATTGCAGTGATGCTTATAGCTGCGAGGCGTTGCTGGGAATTATTATATATTAGGGTATATTTATGTGTGAGCACATTGATGTGTACAGCTTTGATGCATCGTTGGGTATTAATATATGTAAAGGTATATGTATGTGAGAGTACACTGATGGATACAGCTGTGAGGCATTGCTGAGTATTATTATATGTTAGGGTATATGTATGTGTGAGCACACTGATGCATATAGCTGCGAGGCATTGCTTGGTATTATTATATGTTAGGGTATATGTATGTGTGAGTACACTGATGGATACAGCTGCGAGGCATTGCTGGGTATTACTATATGTTAGGTTGTATGTATCTGTGAGTACATTACTGCATATAGCTGTGAGGCATTGCTTGGTTTTATTATATGTTAGGGTATATCTATGTGTGAGCACATTGATGCATATAGCTGCTAGGCATTGCTTGGTATTATTATATGTTAGAGTATATGTCTCTGTCAGCATGGTGATTTATAGAGCTACGAGGAATTGCAGGGTGTTATATTGTAGAGTATATGTATGTGTCAGCACACTTATTAGTATAACTGCAAGCCATTGCTGGGTATTATTATAGTTTAGGTATATGTTTTTGTGTGCACATTGATGCATATTGCTTCAGGGCATTGCGGGATATTATTACAGCTTAGGGTATATGTATGTGTCAGTACGTTGATGCATACAGCTGCAAGGCATTGCTGGGTATTATTATATGTTAGGTTATATGTATGTGTCTGCAAACTGATGGATATAGCTGTGAGGCATTGCTGGGTATCATTATCTTGGGGTATACCAACCAAATAAAAATCTGGACTCCGACACTGAAGAATCACTGCTCGTCCAGGTGATGAAATATATTAGTTTATTGTAACTCCACACGATACAAAAGACAGGGTTAAGCGCTTTCAACTGTTGAACACAGTCTTCATCAGAACAACATACTGCTAGTATTCTACTGCTTAAGTACTCTACTTTTTTGAACTTAATTGTATAATTGCTCTAGTTGCCGCCAAAAACTTTAAAGACATACTAGTCACTATAGTTGGACGAGGATATCTACAATTTACCCTTTACTGTGTATAGGTAACACATACATTAACTACTAATACATAATAACATAGGTTGCAAATTACCTACTCTAATACATCCTGCCATTTATCATAAATCTCATATTATACATACTGTTTAATAAAATGATCCCCCTACTATATCTAATATATGAGTCCCATCCAAAACTATCAACCTGTTGCATATATATATATATATTATCAATATTATTTTACATTCCACACAACACCCTATTAAATACTTATATACTAACTATTATAAAAATCATAAAATGAAAATTGATATTAAAATATCATATGCAGTTGCTGAACATAAAAACAAATTGTTTCACTACCGCCCTGTGCATTTCCACAACATACATATATTCAGAATTATTGAATTGTATGTGATCAAATATGCTAATAACAGGGTCACACCATCTTGTCTAAGACCCATAATGTAAATGTGTATAACTACGTCTACGCATCCCTTCATATGTAATAATTACTTATTATACACAAGATACAAGAATACCTGATGCAAGATACATAATGTCAGGTGCTGTTGGTGTATCACACCTGTAACTTTAAAAACTCACTTATAATAAGGCTAAGAATGGTTTTATACTGACAAAATCATTCAGACCAGGTTTACGGGTGGAATCTGTCAGGATCTGCCATTTACTCTCTCTTGCTGCCAACTCCATTTTCCAATTCCCTCCAAGTGGTGTAATAAAAACCTGATCAATGATAGCAAATATAAAACTATGTTCTGTCCCTTGCTCCATAATGTGCCTATATAATGCATTCTTACTGTCACTTTTCTGTATCCGATATAGGTGTTCATATACACGCTTCTTTAATTGTCTTTCCGTTTTGCCGATATAATGGGCATTACACTGTGTGCAGTTGGCTATATACACAACCCCTTTTGAACAACAATTCCCGGTTTTACATCTAATAAACGTTCGATTGATATCATCTAACCTGATGGTGTTGGCTGTGTTTATGTATTTGCATTGTTTGCACCTTCCAAATTTTTTGGTTCCCTTAGGTGTATCTACTTCATCCTTTCTATGGCTGGCCCTCTCCAACAATCGTTTAATATTGGGCGCCGTTTTATATACACATTTAGGTAATTTGTCCCATCTTTTTTCTTTATCCATGGAGACTAATATTGCCCAATGTTTCTCTAAAATTTCTTTGACCAAATATGTGTAAGGTGTATATGTAAGTACACACACTCTTCCCTGGAATTCATTTAGTCCTTCTGTTTTATCATTCATTCTATAACACCCTAATAATGGTGGATATCTTTGTCCCCATTCGCCTTCCACATATTTGATAACTTCATTAAAGATTTTCCTTGGATAGGCACGATCTAAAAATAACTCTCTGATGTAATTAAGTTCTGCCTCCATTATGGTCCTTGTGGAGGACATCCTGGCTGCCCGAATATATTGTCCTTTCACTATATATCTGAACACATGTGGAGGGTGGCTACTACTGAAATGTATATAGTCAATCGAAAATGTGGGCTTACGATATAACTTGGAAATAAAACCCACATCATCATGACTAATTAATACATCCAAAAATGCTATTTCGGTATTACTGTAACTATGTGTGAATTTTAAAAAGCTAGTGGTATTATTTATGTATGTCATAAATTCCTCAATTTTTTCCACTGGACCATTCCACAAGATAAAAATATCATCCAGGTACCTTGCATAATAAGAGATGTTAGAAAAAAATGTGCTGTTAAATACATGTTCTAACTCCCATTCGAGCATGACCAAATTTGCAAAAATGGGAGCACACGCTGCTCCCATGGCCACACCCTTGTTCTGTTTAAAAAATTCACCCTGGAATGCTATGTAGTTGTGGTCCAGTACAAGCCCCATCATATCACAAATTAAAGAAATCTTATTCCATGTGAGACCTGAGTGTTTCCTTAAGCTGTTTGCAAAAAATTCCAGGCCCTCATCTCTAGGTATGCTGGAAAATAAATCCTGGACATCTATGGTAAGATAAATTGTATTTAAATGCCATTTATCTCTGGTTAAATCACCCAAAAATCTCCAGGAGTCTTTCATGATATGAGAGATGGATTTATACACATTTTTAAGCCATCCATCTATGAGTTTCCCTATGTTAAAGGTTTTAGAACGAGAGCCTGAAACTATGGGGTGAAATGGGGGATTCTTCAAACACTTGTTTATCTTTGGTATACCCACCATCTTGGCCAGAACTGGATAATCGACCTTAAGAAATGAATAAGTATCATTACATATCCTGTTATCAATCAAATATTCTTCTATAACCAAATCTATTCTTTTATACCCAATGTTGATTTGGTTAATGGAAATGTTCTCATAATTTCCTGATTCGTAAAAAATACTGTGTAAAGCCTCATTGTATTCTCTAGTGTAGTATATTACTGCCCCACCGCCCTTGTCGGGCTTCATGATTCTAATGTCCTTCATACACATGAGTGCAGATAATGCTTCTCTCTCCAATACTGGGAGATTGTCTGTAAAGGTATTTTTTGTTCTCTTTACATTTTTATACATCCAGTATATATCATTACACACCAGTTTCTCATAATTCAACACTTGCTGGTTATTATCAGGAATGAGGGTACTTTTCTTCCTAAGGTCAGTTCCTGCTATACCTATCGGTCCCTTCTCATTACTTCTATTATTGTCAAAATGTGCTGCCAAATTTAGTCTTCTGCAAAACATTTTGATCTCCTTGATATTATCCACTAATTGCAACCCGGTAGCTGGTATATACTTCATACCCTTACTCAAAAGTGACCCCATTTCATGGTTAACCTCCACCTCTGTATAGTTATACACCTTAAATCCTTCAAAAACAATTATCTTAGGATATATGTTAACCAAGTTGTTTTCCGTAGGGGCTTTCTCTATATTGGTATGACTGCTAATTGCTGTCTTAATACAATTGTGTGTTTGTCCCTCTACTTCTTTATCTTTCTTGCGGTGTAACTGGTCAACCTTATCACTGTTTCCACATTCAATCCTACCAGTCGATATGATGAGCTTTCCATTTTCATAAGTATCATTTATCGCTGCCTGTTGGTGTTCCGTGCTGGAAAAAATCTTCCCCCCTGAAAATTTTCTTCCCTTATATTCGTTCTAGTAGATTTTCTCCTGGGATGAAAATTACTAACATCATTATTGGGGTCCCTGTATGCTGGCCAAACATATGCCCTGTTACTGTTATATAATTCCAAGTCACGTGTAATCTTTCTATTCTTTCTTTCCATAATAGTCTGAATTTTGTTATCAGCTATTACATACTGTTTCATGTATAATTCCTTCCATATATCATATTCTTTGTGACTAGTAATCATATTGTTAATACTCTCTAATTCATTAGCCAACTTGATAAGTTTTTCATCCAAATGCTTAATAACTGTTTTAATAAATGCAAACCCAAAACTATCAAATAATTCATTAAAATCCTTCATGATGTCACTTCCATATTTAATACCCAGTGGCAGTTTGAAAAATCTCATGCCCTTAGGTACTATCTTTAGTTTGAGACACTTGGATAAATAACTGCAGTCTAATTTAGTGTTTTTGTATGATACCAATTTCTTACCAAAATCAAATATCAATTCCTTTACTGAAGAATGCATCATATTTGTCTTATTAAATTTGTTGTTTACAAATCCTGTATCCGCATCACAAAAAACAAAACTATCATCTAAAAACTGCACCATCATCTCATCTTCCGTGCAGCCCCTAATGTCACATTTATTATTATTGATATTACAATCTGAAACATGTCCATTGTGTTGCATAAAACTTTTTGGTCTACATGGGCTGGAAAAATCCTGAATAAAAGTCTGCGTAACAGTACCTTTTGGGGCCACCACGGCCTTAGATTTTCCTTTACCATAGGTTTTCACTGTAGTATATTCCTTCGGACGGGCTCCATTACACATTGTCTCTTGCCGAGCCCTGCTGAAACTAAAGTCAAATGTGAAATCCTGGTCTACGATGTTACCAGGATATTCACTGCATATTTGTGCATCTCCATGACTGATAATATCAATTCCCTCGAACCCATTTCCTTTACGTTTGTCCGGTAAATCAATAACAGAATCTGCATTACCATATGTCCTAGAATCAACATCCGTATCTCTAAGTCCCTTTGGAAAACCGCGATCTGGTGTTTGTAATGCGTTACTTTCAAGATGTCCTGGAGATGTTACCGAGTCATCAGGACGACATTCGTTGCGATTATCCAACATCATCGCTTCCTTTGGCGTGCGTACCTCTGCGTCTTCCGTAATAGGTCCTACGACCCTTTTGAAAACTTTCCCTTTGGTAGCGTTTGCGGTTACCAACCCGGTAACCAAATCCAGCAATCTGTGCACCTCCCCTTGTAGAGACGTAAGATCAGCTCTTAAAAGAGCTATTTCATCTTTAGACAATGAAGCAGCTGGAGATTCCTCTTGGTCAGCCATCCTTTAATCAACTCTATAAATAGTGAACGAACACCAACCAAATAAAAATCTGGACGCCGACACTGATCTTATCTTGGGGTATGTAAAGCAAAAAGAGAAGAAGGATCCAGACCATGGCAAATAAAACCATATATTTAATGAAAAAAAAAACAGGGCAAGCGCTTTCGCAGCTACAAGCTGCTTCATCAGGTCTGATGAAGCAACTTGTAGCTGCGAAAGTGCTTACCCTGTGTTTTTTTCATTAAATATATGGTTTTATTTGCCGTGGTCTGGATCCTTCTGTTTTTGATTTACAATTTGACTACTTTGTTGAAGGATCCATTTACCTGCATCCTGGTTTCTTTTTGGATCATATCTTAGGATATATATATCACAGCCTCACTTCAGGCTTTGTCCCTACCAAATGGCGCACTGCTACAGTCATCCCTCTCCACAAAGAAGGAGTGACTACAGACCTTGGAACTATCGGTCCATTAGCCTGATGAGTCTAATATATAAAGCTATGGAAAGCATCATCATGTACCTAATAAACAAGGATATAGGGAATCTCCAAACTGTGGATCCCACACAGTTTAGTTTTGTGAAGGGTAGATCATGCCTGCTCAACTTGGTCGACTTCTCTGAGTCAGTCAACAGAGCTGTGGATGAAGGCAAGGTGGTTCATACAGCCTACCTTGATCTGGCCAAGATGTTTGATACCATTCCCCATTCAGGAATCATAGAAAGTCACTAAGCTAGGCATCAACCCCTATATCACTAAGTGGGTTGAAAACTAGCTCACAGGTAGAATCCACAGTGTGAAAGTAGCGGACTCAAAGTCAGACTGATGACCAGTCACAAGTGGAGTCCCACAGAATTCGGTCCTGGGCCCGCTCCTGTTTGGTATCTACTTCTCTGAAGTCCAGGCCAACAGAAAGGGTCTCTGGCTGACAGTTCTCAGATGATTGCAAATTGGGAGCTATTATTGACTCCCTAAGTGATGTTGACATCATACAGAAAGGCCTCACTGAGACTAACTACTAGTGTCAGAACCAAGGCCTTAAGCTCAATGCCAAAAAATGTGTCGTCATCCCCTTTGGGAAAAACCTATTTCCCATGAATTACCACATCGATCATAGTCCACTGAACACAGAAGATGTTATAAGAGATCTGGGAACACTGGTTGACAGCAGCCTCTCTTTTGACCACTACATTGCCACTGTGGTCAGAAAGTCATTCTATGTGGCACATCTCATTACTAAGGGTTTTGCATCCAGGAAGAAAGAGGTCATTGTCTCCCTCTACTCTTCCCTCATTAGGCCAGTCACCGAGTACAATGCCACGTTTGGCATGTACCTCACTAGACACCTGCAACAACTAGAGAGGCCGCAAAAGTACCTCACAAAGAGGATCCTAGGCGTTAAACACTTGTCCTATATGGACAGACTTGAAAAACTGCAACTATTCTCTGTCTCATATCACCTACTTAGAGGCAATCTCTGCTTGACATACAAAGCCATGTCTGATCGAGTTCTGTTAGAAATTCTACATCTAAAGAAATCCCAATCCCTCAGCACCACATGCTCCAGTGACCTCAACCTCATTACCACAATCAACAAAATGCGCTGGAGGGACAGGTTCATAACCCAGAGACTGCCCTTGATATGGAATTGACTTCCCATACATTTCTAACAGAGCACCTCACTGGCCCTCTTCAAGAGAAACCTTGATGAGGGGATGAGAAATAGAAAATTGACCCCAGGGATCACTCCAGTGGCTGTGCTCGACAGAGGCACTGGGAACTAAGGTCGTGTGGCACAATTTCAGTGTAATCCTATGGGGTAGGATTGTAAAGGCTCCATGGCCATTAGCTTAGTGCACATCAATAAACCTATAAGCTTATGTCTGAGTACATAGATGCATACAGCTGCAAAGCATTGCTGAGTATTATTATATGTTAGGATATATGTATGTGTCAGCACACTGATGCTTATGGCTGTTAGGCATTGCTGGGTATTATTTTATCTTTGGGTATATGTATGTGTCAGCACATTGATCCGTACAGCTGCAAGTCATTGATGGGTATTATATGTTAGGGTATATGTATGTGCGAGTACACTGATGGATACAGCTGTGAGGCATTGATGGGTATTATTATATGTTAGTGTATATATACATGAGAGCACATAGATGGATACAACTGTGAGCCATTACTGGGTTTTATTATATGTTAGGGTATATGTATGTGTGAGTACAGTGATGGACCCAGCAGCAAGGCATTGCTGGGTATTATTATATGTTAGGGTATATGTATGTGTGTGCACATTGTTGCATATAGCTGCAATGCATTGCTAGGTATTGTATGACAGGGTATAGTTATGTGTCTGCACATTGATGCTTTAAGCTGTGAGGCATTGCTGGGTATTATTATATGTTAGGGTATATGTATGTGTGAGCAGATAAATGCATACAGCTGTGAGGCATTGCTGGGTATTATTATGTGTTAGGGTATATGCATGTTCATAGGTTCATACTAGGCTATCTGCCCTAGGACATTTATAAGCCTAGCCAGAGTGTGTTTGCTTTCACCACCCTTTTTAAATTAATTTTGCTATGCCTTTTTTTGAGGTTAGTATACTGTGCCTCTGTCTAACAGTGACACAGAAGTGATAGCCGGGGTAAACCTACGATCTCCCATCCACTCATCAAGATTCCTCTTGAAGAGAGTCAATGTGGGACTCTGCCTAACCTGGACTGGGATTTTATTCCAGAGTGAAGGGAGCCTCTGGGTTATGAATCTGTCCCTCCAGCATGTCCTATTTATTTCAGTGCTGAGGTTCAAGTCTCGAGCGCGGCTCGATGGGATTTGGATTTTCTGAGGTGCAGCATGTCCATTAATTCCGGGTTGGACATGGCTTTATACGTCAGGCACAGATCGCCTCTGAGCAGGCGGTATGCCACTGAGTAGAGCTGGAGTTTCTTTAACCAGGCAGCATATGGCATCTGTTTGAGCCCTTTGATCCTTTTGGTGAGGTACTTTTGGGGTCTTTCCAGTTGCTGCAGGTGTCTGATAAGGTACATCCCAAAAGGGGCATTGTACTCAATTATGGGCCTGATGAGGGATGAGTAAAGAGGTACGAAGACCTCCCCTGATCTAGATGTGAATCCCTTCATGATTAGGTGGGCTATATAAAATGTTTTTCTAACCTCTTTGGCCACGTGGTTGTCAAATGAGAGATTGCTATTAACTTGGGTCCCCAGGTCCCTAATGACTTCTTCTGTACTTAATGGATTACCACCTATGTGGTAATTTGTGGGCACTTTGTTTTTGCCAAAGGGGATGACTATACACTTTTTGGCGTTTAGCTTGAGGCCATGGCTCTGGCACCAGTTGTCTGTTTCTATGAGGCCCTTTTGGAGGATGCTTGTGTCAGCTGGAGAGTTGATTATGGCGCCCAGTTTGCAGTCATCTGCGAACTTGCTCAGCCACAGTCCTTCCGTGTTGGCCTGTACCGCCGAGAAATATATACCGAACAAGAGAGGTCCCAGGACTGAGCTTTGTGGGACGCCACTTGTAACTGGTTTGGAGTCTGACATGGCTCCAGCAATTCTAACCATGTGGGTTCTGTCCTTGAGCCAGTTTGTAACCCATCTAGTGACATAGGGGTTTATATTTAAGCTGGTGAGCTTATCTATAATGCCCGAGTGGGGTGTTGTATCGAAGGCTTTTGCGAGGTCCAGGTAGGCTGTGTGGACCACCTTCCCTCGCCAATGGCCTTGGTGACTGTTTCAAAGAAATTGACCAGGTTTAAGAGGCAGGATCTGCCCTTAACAAAGCCAAACTGGGTAGGATCCAGTGTCTGTAGGTCCCCAATATCTTTATTTATGAGGTCCATGATGATCCTTTCCATAGCTTTGCAGACCAAGCTAGTCAGGCTTATGGGGCGATAGTTTCCAGGATCCGTTGAGGCACCACCTTTGTGGAGAGGGACCACTGTTGCTGTACGCCACTCTTTGGGTACATATCCTGTAGTAAGGCTAAGATTGAACAGTAGTTTTATTTTTGGGTTTAGCTCTTCTTGGAGTTCAAGTAGGACACAGCCCAGGACACCATCTGGTCCCATTGATGCTGTGTTTTTTGCTTTGGAGAGGGCGGCTCTTACCTGAGCATCTGAGATGTCAGGGGGGCAGCACTCTGTTGGGATAGATGTTTGCCCTTTTGGTGGGGAGAGGGGGGAGAAGTTTGCACTGAACCTGTTAGCTAGGATGTTGGCAATGTATGTGGGATCGGTGTATTTTTTGTCATTTTGGACTAATTCTGAGCATATCTGGGAATTCCCACCCAGGTTCCTAACATAACTAAAGAAAGCCTTGTTATTATCCTTAGTATCCTGTGCAATTTTTCTCTCAAAGCTGGCCTTAGACGATTTTATGAGTGCCTGTAGTTTTTTGCTAATACTGATCAGAGATGCCTTCCCTTTTTGGGATTTTGCTCTATCATGTAGTAGCTTCCTCCTTCTATTGTATAGTTTGTTTATGGCTGGGGTCCACCAGACAGGACGTCTGCCTTTGGAGGATTGGGTCTTGGTTTTATTTGGGATTGCATGATCCATGCATTCCTGAAGGTGTTCATAGAATGCGTTTATAAAGGATTCTGCGGTCTGGGCCGTATTTTCCACAGGCCCGGGGCTTTGAAGGATTTCGCCTCGGTTTTGAGGCGTGTGAAATTTGCTTTAGAGAAGTTTTTCACTGTGGTTTTCTGGGCAGGAGGTGGGGTCAGGATGTGAATATCCAGTGAGATTAGTTTATGGTCTGATCTTACCAGTGAGGGATACACTTCTGGTCTGGAGCATAGTGTCCCCATGTTGGTGATGATCAGGTCCAGTATGTTTTCCCTCTTGTGGAGTGGTAACAAGTTGTTCCATAGCATTTAAGTTTATAAATTCTAGGAACCTTTGGGCTAGGTGTTGGAGCTAGAGTAATGCTCCCAGTCTATGTTTGGGTAGTTGAAGTCGCCCAATATAATGGTGTTTGGAGAGACCTTCTTATTTTTCAGTATTCTCAGGAAGGCCAAGTGGGGTTCCTGTGTTTGGGAGGGTGGTCTGTAGCAGGCTATAAACTGGAAGGCAGTTTTACCCACAGTTAGTTGCACATGGATAGTCTCTGATGCTTCGTGCTGTGCCACCAACCTGGAGGTGTGGGTATCTTTGAGGAATATTGATACCCTCCCCTTTTGTGGTTCAGTCCAAGTTTTGGGGCAAAAGCATGGTATGAGGTATAACGTGGTAGTGCTGGGGTGCTCTCGAGCCTTGAACCAGGTTTCTGTTACTGCACAGATATTGATGTTCTCCATGCTAAGGAGAGTTTCGAAAAGTGCATCTTGAGGTTTAGACTTCTGGCTGAGTAGCATTACTCTTAGTTTCTTATCCCTTGTGATACCTATGGAGGTGGGTTTGTCTTTTGAGCCTTGCCTAAAAAGGCACTATGGGGTAGCAAGAGCCTTTGCCAATATCCGAAAGCCCAGGGGTGACAGGTGCAAGCCGTCCCTAGCGAAGCATCGTGGCTTGTCGAGCACATCATCCCAGGCTGACAGGCATTGGATCCCCTTTGAATGACACCAACACTTAAGCCAATTGCTGAAATTGATCATCTTGTCTTCATATTGTGGCATCATTCTTGGTGAGGGTAAGATGCTACTCAAGGTCAGGGTCATATCGGCCTGGGCTACATGCTCAGAGAGCTCCTCTGTCTCTTTTCATGTAGTCCAGGGAGGTATGTCTCAGGTCATTCACACCAGCATGGACAATGACTGAGTCATATTTGTACTTGCCTTGGAGTGACCTGAGTGCTTGTGTTATGTGGCAGATCCTAGCGCCTGACAAGCAGCTCACCGTGACCTTCTCCTTGTTCAGCCTGGTGAGCGGGACGTCGGTGTGCCTGACGATAGAGTCACCTATTACAAGTGTATCAGGTGTGTTGTTTAGCCTTAAGGGCTGTGACTGTTCGGCACACTGGCTTTGTGAGCTATGTGTTGCACGTGTTTTGTTTTGGGGTGGCGGTTGCTTGGGTGTCTGCTTTGGAGGTCTCTGCTGCTTAGGCAGATTTTTATTTAGAGCCTCCGAGTATGTTTTTGTGTGTTTATGTGTTTGGTTTGTTGTCGTGGTAGGTCTATGTGAGACTGGAATTGTAGTGAGTGTGGATGTCCTTCAAGGATGCATCTGCAGTCCTTACATAAGGGTTGTCCTGCCCCAGGCAGCCCCTCGGTTGGCCGGATTCCAAAGTCTGGGTCCGGCGTCGGCTGATGTCGCCTCCATCCCGACGTCAGAGCGCCTGGGATATAAAAGCGTCAGCCGACGCCATCTTCTTCAGTCTTTCTTGCCGTGCAGTGCCCGAAGCAGAAGCAGTTCGCAAGTGCCTGTCGGCCAGCTCCTGAGATTTCAGTTAACCGAAGACTTCAAAAAGCTAAGTACCCCATTGGGGACTCTTTCTTGCCTCAGCCGATGTCAGATCAAACGGTTAAAGTTAATAATTGTTTATCTTGTGGAAAACAAATACCTCATAAGTATTTCCACTCTTACTGCCTACCCTGCCTAGGCCCAGACCACGACGTCTCAGCCTGTGCAGCCTGTGCTTCTTTCAATAGACGCACTCTTAGGCGTCGGGCGGAGTTCGCAGAGGAATTTTTTGGGGAAAAATACTGTTATACTATGCCGTCGGAGCTTCCGACTCCTCATTTACCCAAAAAACGGAAGGACAAGGACCTACCCACGCGGCCCGTGGTTTCGGCCGAAACCACGCCCAGGCCTACCGCGAGTGTCTCTGTCTCTCCCGAAACCGAATCCTCGGTGCTTCCGACCGACAAAACCGCACAACCGACAATCTCGGCCCCGGAGGCCACCTCTGAGTCGGTTATAGAATTTCCTACTGAAACCGGTGCTCTGGAAATATCCGACACCATTTCTCTAGATAAGATTACTCCAGCACGTGGGGCAGCCAGGCCTCCTGTATCCATGTCCATTAAGGCATTTACACGTGCTAAAGCTGCTAAACAGCCAAAATCTTTCCCTCCCAAGACTATTCCTCAGGGATCCACTACCGGTTCACAGATTTTAAGTTTAGCTGAGGACCTTATTTCCCTAATTAGGGGCTCTCAGCCACATCTGGACAGGGACTCTCAACCTCCTCAAGACAAAAGGCCCAGGGTTGAGCAGACAGATCCCCAGTCTTCTGATGAGGCCTCAGATGACTCTGCCCTATCAGACTACCAGGAGGAGGCCTTTACGGCCTACGAGGATTCTATACCCTCGGCCTCCCCTCCTGAAGAGTTGTCCTTTGGGGAGACCCTCCACTCCATGAGAGAGCATTTCAAATGGCAGGGCCAGGAATTCTCGGACTCCAGGAAGAGATTAAGAACTTTTTTGCATTTACCTCAACATAGACCTTTGGCTATTCCTCTGGTTTGAAATGTCATTGATGATGTGTACTCTGAGTCTAGTATTTCCCCTGACTCCCTTCCTCCAGCTCCTGTCAAACCCGATAGGTACTACAGGGTCCCAGACTCACATCATTTCCTTTACAAGGGCCACTCTGCTGACCCAGAAACTATTTCCCAGGGCCCCAAAGGGGTTGCAACCAACACAACTAAAAACCCACTCCCTTCTGAAAGGGAGTCCAGGGCTTTAGAGAGATGGGGTAAAAAGGTGTATACTTCCACTCTTTCTATGAGGCATTAAATTGTCAATTCCATATGATACAGTACCAAGAGCATTTGTTAGATGAATTGCATAAGAAACTTTCTTCACCTGAACCCCTAGATCGCAAGGCACTTCAGGATCTGGTACATAACTCCCAGCAGGTTAGCAACCATTTCTTGCAGTGTGGTTATGATGCATTGGAAGCTTCATGTAGGTCAGCAATGACAGGTGCAGTCATACGTAGACATGCTTGGCTGAAGGAACAAACACTGCCAGATCATGTTAAAGCAAAGCTTCTGGATGCTCCGCTGGAAAAACAAAAGTTATTTGGCTCCACGGCTCAAGAGGTCTTAAAGAAATTTGAGGAAAAGGCTAAATCAGTACAGTCAAAGATTTCCTACAGGTCCAGCCACCAAGATTCAGCAGAAATTGGCCTTCTAAAAATTGGTCCTTTCCGGACACAGACAGATTTCAAAGAGGCAGAAACAGGCATGCCAGAGGTAGAGGGCAAGCTCGAGGCGCCTACAGAGGACGTCAGTGGCAGCCTCCAAACCAGAGAGGTACTGCAAGACCTACAACTACTACACAGGGACCATCTCAATGACTTGACTATGACCCCGCCAACCAGGGCTCAATTGGAAGCACCTTTGGGCGGAAAGCTATCTTTATTCTCAAAAAATTGGCACAGTATTACAAAGGAAAAATGGATACTGCAAATAATAGACAAAGGATACAGATTCCATTTTCATACATTACCAAAAAGACAAGGCATGCCAAACCTGCCACCAAACCAAAGGGCAGAGGCTTTCAAACAAATTTCCAAGCTACTTCAAATGAGGGCAATAGAAAGGGTTCCTCTCTCAGAACAAGGCCAAGGATTTTATTCCAGACTATTCCTTGTTCCAAGAAAAGAAAAGCAATGGAGACCAATACTGGACTTGTCCGCACTGAATACTTACCTCATCGTGCCAAAATTCAAGATGCTGACCTTACAGCAACTCCTTCCCATGCTGGGCAAGGGGTCCTGGCTGGTAACTCTAGACCTCAAGGAGGCATACCTGCATGTCCCTATCAGACAGTTGCAGAAGACACCTCAGATTTCTTGCAGGTTCAGAGCATTATCAATTCTCAGCATTGCCATTTGGCTTATCTACTGCACCCAGAGTATTCACGAAATGCCTGGCATCAGTAGTTGCACATTGCAGACTTCAGGGGATTCAGATTTACCCATACCTGGACAACTGCCTCATACAAGCGGACAGCCAGCAAACACTGGTAGAACACTTAAACTGTGTCATCCGACTACTACAGGCCTTGGGATACACAGTCAACATTCAGAAATCAAGATTTGTTCCATCCCAACAAATAATTTTCCTGGGTGCAAAACTGGATACAAACACCCAGATGGCTTTTCTCACAGAAGAAAAACAAGCAGAACTACTGGATTATTTCAGAAATCTGACAACACAAACCCAGCTAACTGCAAGGAAGATCCTGCAGGCCCTGGGATTCATGGCATCTTGCATTCTTCTGATTCCACAAGCAAGGCTGCATATGAGGAAACTACAATGGTACCTAAGGAGTCTATGGTCTCAGCACAGTCACAGTCTAGAAACTATGATCCCCCTCATTCCTTGCCTTCAAAAGGAATTCCTGTGGTGGGCAAAAGCAAGCCAGTCAAACATGGGCCTACCTTTTAGCAAGCCACATATCAGCCAAACCATTACAATGGAAGCCTCAGCCCATGGATGGGGAGCTCACACGGAAAGCAGATGCATTCAAGGGCAATGGACACAAAAGGAATTGCATCTGCACATCAACCAAAAGGAAATGCTGGCAGTGATACATTCCATCGAGGCCTTCAAGCTCTTCCTGCACCAAGGTCACCTGTTAATAAAGACAGACAATACCACAGTTATGTGGTACATAAACAAGCAAGGGGGTACCCATTCATACCCTCTTTGCAGGCTGGCGATGAATCTGTGGGATCTTTCCCTGAAACTCAATATAGAACTACAATCCCAGTTCGTACCAGGAAAAGACAATGTTCTGGCGGACAGCCTGAGCAGAAACATCATGGATCCACACGAATGGATGTTGCACCCGGATATATTTCTCCATATATGCATGGGGAACGCCGGACATAGATCTTTTTGCCTCCCACCACAACCATCAACTGAGGAAATTCTGCACAAGGACATACCATCCTCAAGCATGGAAAGTGGATGCCCTCTCATTCAACTGGAATACTCTAACAGTATATGCATTCCCACCTCTTCCATTAATGACCAAGGTCTTACTGAAGATCAGGATAGAGCAGCCAAAAGTAATCCTGATAGCCCCGGACTGGCCAAGACAACACTGGTATCCACTGTTAAGGAGCATGTCACGCATGAAACCTTGGCCTCTACCACAATGGCCACTTCTTCTGACACAGCACAATTACAAGACTCTGCACTCCAGTCTAAAAACCTTGCAGCTGACAGCCTGGAGAATACCTTGACTCCTCGCCAGGATAAACTATCCAAGAGGGTTCAGGATATCATCGTGGAAGCCCGGCGGCCTTCCACAAGGAAAGCATATTCAGCAAAATGGAAAAGATTTCGTACCTGGAACACTGCAAATGGTCAAGATCCAACAATCATGAGCATTCCACATATTCTAGAATACTTGGCTGAAATGCTCCATAATGGCCTTTCTTATTCCTCCATAAAGATCCATGCTTCAGCAATTTCAGCAGAGTACAACACTGACCCATCTGTATTCTCTCATCCTCTGCTAAGACAGTTTCTAAGAGGGATAAAAAACATCAACCCTCCAAGGAAACCACCAGTGCCTACATGGGACCTTAACTTCATGTTGGAAAAATTAACTCTTCCTCCCTTTGAACCAGCAGCATCTTCAGAACTACAATTCCTGTCTTGAAAGACTGCCTTCCTCCTGGCCATAACCTCAGCGAGAAGAGTATCTGAGTTACAGGCCCTCATGGCAGTTCAGCCATTTCTCATTTTTCATCAGGACAGAGTCTCTTTGAGAACCAATCCTTCATTCATGCCGAAGGTGGTATCCAGGGTTTCACTGAACCAAGCTATTCACCTGCCTACCTTCTTCCCAAATCCACAAAATAAAGGAGAAAAACTGCTGCATACTTTGGACATCCACAGACAGTTGCAATATTACTTGGACAGAACTAAGACTTACAGAAAAACTGACCAACTCTTTGTAGCATATGCTGCTGGTGTACAAGGAAAAGCAATTTCCAAACAGACAATTTCAAAATGGATAGGAAATTGCATTCGGTTCTGTTACTCCTTTCATGGAAAAGCTGTGCCAGCTAACATTAGGCCTCATTCCACCAGAGCAACAGCCACCTCCACAGCCTTCTTAAGAGGGGTGGCTACAAAGGACATTTTAGAAGCTGCTACATGGAGCTCCGTGCATTCATTTTCCAAGCATTACAATTTGCCTTATACTCCAGATCAGGCTTTGCTACTGCAGTCCTGCAGGGCATGTTAGCTACACCATCCTTTTCTTAGGTCCTACCTTCCCCAGCTTGGCTATGGTATTCTACCCATATGCAAGGACTGCAGATGCATCCTTGAAGGACATAGTACAGTTTTGTACCTACCATAAATGTAGATGTCCGATAGGTATGCATCTGCAGTCAGGATTTCCCTCCCTCCTACCCCTCTGTGGTATATTTTGGATACCTATCCCTCTTTTTAGCTAGCTGGGGTTATCTTTTATGGTGTATTTGTTTTTTATTGCTGTGCATGTTTGGAATTTTTCATTTCCCCAAATTTAGCCTTACTTAGAGGGAAACTGGCATCTGGGGCAAGAAAAACTGAAGAAGATGGCGTCAGCTGACGCTTTTATATCCCAGGTGCTCTGACGTCGGGATGGAGGTGACATCAGCCGACGCCGGACCCAGACTTTGGAATCCGGCCGACCGAGGGGCTGCCTGGGGCAGGACAACCCATATGTAAGGACTGCAGATGCATAGCTATCGGACATCTACATTTATGGTAGGTACATAACTGTACTTTCCTTCTCCTCCTAACTGGTTATGCCAGTACTGAGTTGAGAGAGCTTAGCCTCCAGTTTGGCTATATGGTTGCATCTCTCACATGTGTTGGAATTTGTTGGGAGGAGGAGAGGGTTGTCTGTGTACATGATGCAGTTGTAACATTGCCTCAAGATTCCCAGATTCACCAGCTGGACCGGAGAGGAGATTGACAACTGACTTTTGGACATGCTAAAATAGTATTGGGAATTCCTTTATAATTGAAAAAAAGGGCCAATGGGGAACAAGGTACTCAAGGGGAGTTTGTGAGGGTGTAGTGCTTTTAATTTTTTAGAGCTGACTTATATAATTGCTTTAGTGAGCAAGTGCCAGGTAACTTAAATGCAATGTGCTACAGGTAACTTAAATGCAAAAATGACAAACAGTAACTTTCTTTCAAGTGAAACAAGGAAATAAGTACAGTAAGCAATGCAGATATCACTAGGGATCCAAAGAAGTGCTAGAAGGCCGTGTTTTAGGTGGAATTAGTGTTTCAGGGAAATAAACAAACAACAAATAAAAACAAAAAACAAATAAAGCTAGATTCAGCAGGCCTGGATCTAGTCTATGCTACAGCAAACAAGGTGTCCCAATTTCAGTAAGAAACAGTTAGAATATGCAGGCACTAAAAGCCTCTAACCAGAAATTCCCTGCTCAGAAGGGCAGAGTCCAGCCTCTCCTCCCACAAGAGTGCAGACCGCAATCCTTCTTAACATAAAATAACTGGCCTGAAGCCCAAGTGCTTAAACCAGAACTAATACACTTTTAGAATAACAGACACTGAGCTCTCAATCAGCAGTTCCCAACTTAGAAGGATGTGAGCTACCTGTCCTGTCACCACAGTGTCGGCCACAAACCTTCCTAATGTAAAACAACTGGTCTGAAGCCCAAGTGCTTAATCCAAAAGACTTAGAAATTATAGCTACACTTTAATCAAGTTACTACCAGCAGTAATAAATACAACTGAATACTTTAAAGAATGCTTGGATTAGTGCTCAAGTTATACAAACAAAGCTGGATTCAGCAGGCCTGGATCTAGTCTATGCTACAGCAAACGAGGTGTACCAATTTCAGTAAGAAGCAGTTCAAATATGCAGGCACTATAAGCTTTAACCAGAAATTCCCAATTCCCAGCTCAGAAGGACAGAGTCCAGCCTCTCCTCCCACAAGAGTGCAGAACACGAACCCTCTTAATGTAAAATAACTGGCCTCAAGCCCAAGTGCTTAAACCAGAATTAATACACTTTTAGAATAACAGACACTGAGCCCTCAATCAGCAGTTCCCAACTTAGAAAGATGTAAGCTACCTGTTCTGCCACTACAGTGCAGACCACAAACCTTCTTAATGTAAAACTGGTCTGAAGCCCAGGTGCTTAAACTAAAAGGCTTACAATGAGTTACACCAAGCAGTAATAAATACAATTGAGTACTTTTAAGATGATGCATTACTGGGTATTATTATATATTAGGGTATATGTATGTGTCAGCACATTGATGCGTACAACTGTGAGGCATTGCTGGATATTATTATATGTTAGGGTGTAATACACAAATGCATGTATCTTGCCATACCCAATAGAACCAAGATGCTATCCTCCAAAAAAAGGAAGCCAATCTGCTGGTCCCCTTCCATAAACAAACTCTACAACGGAAGGAGGAAACTGATACGGAATAAGGTGAAGTCCCAAGACTGGAGAAACTCCCTTATTAGCCTCAACAAAAAGCTGAGATCTCTTATCAAATCTTCTAAAGCTAGCTATGAAAACAGAATTGCAGCAAGTAGTAAAGACAACCACAAGGCCTTCTATAGGTATGTAAAGAATCTCCATGGCAATTCCTAGATTTGCTCTGAGCAACTGTACGATGGTACCTCCTATACTGAGCCAACAGATATTGCCAATATACTTTCTGACAGATTCAGTGCCAATGTTACCCCTCTCTCAGTGCCAATGTTACCCCTCTCTCAACCCCCAAAAGACCAATCACAATACCAGTAGTTTGCCAGGCAGCCAGTAATACTGCTGCACAGGTTAAAACTGCACTGTTCAAGGCCAAGAATACAGATTTTATGGCACCTGACAATATCCCTGGCTGTGTTCTACATGAACCACAGAGTGAACTGGCACCTCACCCATGTGCCCTGTTCAGTCACAGCCTCAGGCTTTGTCCTTACCAGATGGTGCACGGCTACAGTCATCCCTCTCCACAAAGTAGGAGCATCTACAGACCCTGGGAACTATCGCCCCATTAGCCTGCCAAGTCTAATATGCAAAGATATGGAACGCATCATCATGGACCTAATAAACAAGGATATAGGGAATCTCCATACTCTGGATCCCACACAGTTTATTTTTGTGAAGGGCAGATCATGCCTGCTCAACTTGGTTGACGACTTTGAGTCAGTCACCAGAGCTGTGGATGATGGCAAGGTGGTTCATACAGCCTACCTTGATCTGGCCAAGGCATTTGATACCATTCCCCATTCAGGAATCATAAAAAAAAGTCACTAAGTTAGGCATCAACCCCTATATCACTAGGTGGGTTGAAAACTGCCTCACAGGTAGAACCCACAGTGTGAAAGTAGCAGACTCCAACTCAGATTTCTGACCAGTCACCAGTGGAGTCTCACAGGATTCGGTCTTGGGTCCTCTCTTGTTTGGTATCAACTTCTCTGAAGTCCAGGCCAGCAGAAAGAGTCTCTGGATGGCAAAGTTTGCAGACATTTGCAAATTCAGAGGTTGTATTAACTCCCCAAGTGATGTTGACATTCTACAGGAAGGCCTCACTGAGACCAACGACTGGTGTCAGAACCAAGACCTTAAGCTCAATGCCAAAAAATGTCGTCATCCCCTTTGGGAAAAACCCAGTTCCCATGAATTACCAGATCGATGGTAGCCACTGAACACAGAAGGTGTTATAAGAGATCTGGGAACACAGGTTGGCAGCAGCCTCTCTTTTGACCACTACATTGCCACTGTGGTCAGAAAGCCGTTCAATGTGGCACATCTCACTACTAAGGGTTTTGCATCCAGGAAGAAAGAGGTCATTGTCTCTCTCTACTCTTCCCTCATTAGGCCAATCATCGAGTACAATGCCACATTTGGCATGCACCTCACTAGACACCTGCAACAACTACAGAGGCCACAAAAGTAGCTCACAAAGAGGATCCTAGGCCTTAAACACTTGTCCTATATGGACAGACTTAAAAATCTGCAACTATGCTCTGTCTCATATCACCTACTTAGAGGCGATCTCTGCTTGACGTACAAAGCATGTCCGATCCATTTCTGTTAGAAATTCTACATCTAAAGAAATCCCAATCCCTCAACACCACATGTTCCAGTGACCTCAGGCTCATTACCACAATCAACAAAACAAGCTGGAGGGACAGTTTCATAACCCAAAGACTGCCCTTGCTATGGAATAGACTTCCCATACATGTCAAACAGAGCACCTCACTGGCGCTCTTCAAGAGAAACCTTGATGAGGGGATGGGAAATAGAAAATTTACCCCAGGGATCACTCCAGTGGCTGTGCTTAACAGAGGCACTGGGAACTAAGGTCATGTGGCACGATATCAGTGTAATCCTATGGGCTAGGATTGTAAAGACTCCAGCGCCATTAGCCTAGTACACATCAATGAACCTATGAATCTATGAACCTATGTCTGAGCACATAGATGCATACAGCTGCAAAGCATTGCTGGGTATTATTATATGTCAGGGTATATGTATGTGTGAGTACACTGATGGATACAGCTGTGAGGCATTGTTGGGTATTATATGTTAGGGTATATTAATGTGTCAGCACATTGATGTGTACAGCTGCGAGGCATTGCTGGGTATTCTTATATGTTAGGGTATATGTAAGTGTGAGTACACTGATTGATACAGCTGTGAGGCATTGCTGGGTATTATTATATGTTAGGGTATATGTATGTGTGAGCACATTGATGCATATAGCTGTGAGACATTGCTGGGTATTATTATATGCTGGGTATATGTATGTGTCAGCACATTGATGTGTACAGCTGTGAGGCATTGCTGGGTATTATTATATGTTAGGGTGTGTGTCAGAACACAGATGCACACAGCTGTGAGGCATTGCTGTGTATTATTATATGTTAGGGTATATGTATGTGTGAGCATATTTATGCATATAGCTGCGAGGCATTGCTGGGTATTATTATATGTTACGGTATATGTATGTGTGAGCACATTGATGCGTATTGCTGTGAGACATTACTTGGTATTATTATATGTTAGGGTATATGTATTTCAGCACATTGATGCATACAGCTGTGACACATTGCTGGGAATTATTATATGTTACGGTATATGCATGTGTGAGCACATTGATGCATATATCTGCGAGGCATTGCTTGGTATTGTATATTAGGATATATGTGTGTGAGCACATTGATGCATATAGCTGCAAGGCATTGCTGGGTATTATTATATGTTAGAGTATGTGTATGTTTGTGCACATAGATGCATACAGCTGCAAGGCATTGCGGGGTATTATTATTATATGTTAGGGTTAATGTATGTGTTAGCATATTGATGGATATAGCTGAGAGGCATTGCTGGGTATTATATGTTAGCGTCTATGTATCTGTGAGCAAATCAATGCATACAGCTATGAAGCATTGCTGAGTATTATATGTTATGGTATATGTATGTGTGAGTACACTGATGGGTTTAGCTGTGAGGCATTGCTGGGTATTATTATATGTTAGGGTATATATATATATATGTGTGAGCACATTGATCCATATAGCTGTGAGGCATTGATTGGTATTATTATATGTTAGGGTATATGTATGTGTAAGTACACTGATAGATACAGCTGTGAGGCATTGCTGGGTATTATTATATATTAGGCTATATGTGTGTGTGTCAGTACATTGATGCGTACAGCTGCTAGGCATTGTTGGGTATTATATGTTAGGGTATATGTATGTGTCAACACATTGATGCATCCAGCTGCTACGCTTTGCTGGGTTTTATTCTATGTTAGGTTATATGTATGTGTGAGCACATTGATGCATATAGTTGTGATGCATTGCTTGGTATTATTATATGTTAGGGTATAGTTATGTGTCTGCACATTGATGCATACAGCTTCGAGGCATTGCTGGGTATTGTATGTTAAGGTAGATGTGTATGTCAGCACAGTGATGGAATCAGCTACTAGGCATTGCTGGGTATTATTCTATGTTATGGTATATGTATGTGTCAGCACATAGATGCACACAGCTGTGAGGCATTGCTTGGTGTTATTATATGTTAGGGTATCTGTATATGTGAGCACATTGATACATATTGCTGCAAGGCCTTGCTGGGTATTATTGTATTTTATGTGAAACTATATGGCAATTGAGATTAAATGCCAATAATTTACCAGGCATTAATGATTATATTTCTATTGCCCCCTTTTTGAAACAGAGATCCATGATTATATAGACTTCATATTATGTTAAAAATAACTATTCTTGTTATTTATGAATTTGTTAGAACACAAGTTTTTAATTTATCATGGACCTGTCCATAATTCTTGAGGTACAAATTTTTTTTTTAAATTTAATATGCTTGGTCATTAATTTATATTTATTTTCAATGTAGGCCGCAGTCAATTATTTGTGATGTCAGTGGATTTACACTATATAAAGGAAGTGATGTTTTAATATAGTGACTCTGACGAAGCCTGAGATTGACAGGTGAAAATGCCTAGTCTACCATTGAGGTATTAAAGCAGTGTTTTAACTTGGTTACCAGTGTGGTGTACCCTTTATTTATTATTTTTATTTTTGTGTTTTGGTGCTTGGTTTATTTATCTTTACCCTTCGGCTCGTGAAGTTGAAGTCTATTATAAAATAAAACCCAGCAATGCCTCGAAGCTATATGCATAAGTCTACTGATACATACATATACCCTAACATATAATAATATCCAGCAATGCCTCGCAGCTATATGCATCAATGTGCTGGCACATACATATACCCTAACATAATAATACCCAGCAATGCCTCTCAGCTATAAGCATCATTGTACTGACACATACATATACCCTAACGTATATGATAATACTCAGCAATGCCTCAGTTGTATGCGTCAGTATGCTCTCTCACACATATACTCAAACATATAATACCAAGCAATGCTTCACAGCTATATGCTTCAATGTGCTCAGAATACATATACCCTAACATATAATAATACCCAGCAATGCCTCGCAGCTGTATCCGTCAGTGTAGTCACAGATACATATACCTTAACATATAATAATACCCAACAATGCCTCGCAGCTGGACTCATCAGTGTGCTCGCACATACATATTCCCAAAGGCATAATACCCAGCAATACCTCACAGCAGTATTCTTTTTTTTTACTTCACTTTTTTTTTTATTTTTTTTGTTTGTAAACAAATTATGATACAGTAAATTTAAATTACAATTCAAAATAAAAGAAAATAGTTAATAACTATAACAATATGTACAATATTTACAGGTGGTCCAATGAAAAGGATTAACCAACAAAGTTATATAGAGGAATAATCCCATAGAAACAAATATAACCTTTACTGGCATATATTCACAAGTCCATCTTAGTTTATGACATTTCAATTTCATGTAGAAGAAATTATATCCTTTTGTAATGTGTCTATAAGTATTAAGATTTCATTCCAAGGATTGTCTGTCCAACGTCTGGGAAAAATTATTTCTTCTTTGACTTTTATTTCTTTTTGTGCAGATTCCTTTAATAGAGATATGAAGTCTTCATAACTTGGAGGGACTGTGGATTTCCATTTTCTTGTTATACATTTTCTGGCTACAGCCAGAATAGACCATAGAAGATATTGATCACTTTTACTCATAGTTACTGAGTCATCTACATTCAGAAAAATTAAAGATTTTGTTAGAACAAATTTGTCATTATAAATGGCTTGAAGAAATCTATTAATATCTTCCCAGAATTTTTTAATGCAATCATAAAACATATGTATCCAATCTGCCTCACAGTTTAAAGTACATCTCCAGCATATGGGCTTTTGGATAGGGTCAAATTTGGCTATTTTATGTGGTGTATAAAAGGCTCTATGTAGAAATTTCCATGTGAAGATTTTCCATATCTGAAAGTTTGAGGTTAGCTTAACTGACAACAAAAGGTCATTTATACCTTCAGGTGATAGATTTATTGTCAAGCCCTTTGTTAAAGTGTTCACAACATTTTGACCTATTTTGGTTTTATACACTTTATAAATTTTGTATAATTTAGATATAGAAATTAGCTTATTATGATTTCCATAAATCAATTCTTGCATATACTTTATGAATTTAGGTATAGTATTAAAGTTTGAATCATTAATAATTCTACATAAATCACTTGCATATTGTAATATTTTTTGGAGTTCTATTCTGTCTATTTCAGATATACTAAACTCATTTATTACTTATTGGATGGTTAAAGTACTGTGATTATTCAAACATTGAAACCAGTAAATAAAGTTATTGGATTCCCAATTAATGAGAGTTTTTTCTTGGATTTTTTTTTTTTAATTCTTTGATGTTTTAAATGGTATTAAGAGTTCGAACCATAATTTTATGTCTGGATTTGTAATTATAAATTTTCTAAATAGATTATAAATATTATTCAAATATGATAAATTAGTGAGCTTTGCTGTTTTATTTTGTAAGCTATTACATAGTACATGCCAAAATATGTTATTATAATTCTCCAAATCCATATTTTTTTAATATTTTGTTTTCATTTAAGAAAAAAGTTATATGTAAAATGTTCCATGCAGATGAATAATTTGGATTTACCCAATTTAGTATAAGTTTAATGATGGAAGCTTTAATATACATTTCTATGTCTGGAAATTTAATTCCTCCCAAGTCCCAGGGTCTAATATGATGTGAGAAAGCAATTCTATTCTTTTTTGGATAACAAAGAAAATCCATTAAAAGTTTCTGTATTGTTTTTATAACTTTTTTATCTGGTAAAATAGGGATTGCTAATGCTATATAGTTTATTTGTGGTAGTAATATCATTTTTATTAACTGTAACCTATCTTCCAATTTTAACATTAATTTATTCCAGCTATTAACTTGTTTTTGAATTAAATTTTGGATTTTATTATAATTTAAAGTCATGGTAGTATCTATGTTCTCAGATATAAGAATTCCTAGATATTCTAGTGAAGAAACCTTTTCTCCAATTATTTGATATTTATTCAGATGTAAGTCATCTATTTTATTTAGAAGTATATGTTTTGATTTGGATTTATTGAAACAAAGACCTGAAATAGAAAAAATCTTCTACTTGTTTCTCTAATTCTTGTATGGACTCTTCATTTGGTTTTAAAGTCAGCGATATATCGTCAGCAAATAACATGATTTTAGAATTAAATTTATTGTAAAAGTTAATTCCTTCTATTTTTAGATCACTTAATTGCAGACAAATAATTCTATCGCCAGGGCAAACAGTATGGGAGACATAGGGCAACCTTGCTTAGAGCCTTTAGTTATTTTAAAAGCTTCTGAGGTAAATGGGCCTAATTTTACATAAGCCAGGTTATCTTTATATATATTCTTTATTAAATTTATAAAGTTTAATGGGAATTCAAAAAGTTCCAAGATTTTACATAGATATTTCCAGTTTACCGAATCAAATGCTTTCTCTATATCTAATGTGATTATAAGAGCTTCTGAATTATCTCTGTTCAAAGCTTCTATAATGGTTAAAATTCTCTGAATATTGTCATATGTGTGTCTTCCAAATATAAAGCCTGTTTGGTCTTCATTTATGACTTGAGTCAGGGATTTCTTAATTCTATTTACTAAGATAGACATAAAGATTTTATAATCATTATTAAGCAGAAATACAGGTCTATATGAGCTGCATTGGGATGGATCTTTTTTATCTTTTTTTATATGGGTAACTAGTGAATATTTCCAAGATGGTGGAGTAATAATTTGAGTTTGAATATCATTTAGCATGTTATGAAGTAGAGAAATTGCTGAATTTGGAAGAATTTTATATAATTCCATTATTATTCCATCCATTCCTGGTGATTTGTTGTTTTTACTTACTTTAATTATATCTTTTATTTCTTTTATGGAGATATGCTTGTCCATTTCTACTTTTAATTGGTCAGGTAGTTTTTTTATTAAGGAATTATTAAATTTCAGATCTGAAAATGAAATATTATTATCATTATTTCCATAATGCTTAGCATAATAGAACTTAAAAGCTTCAAGAATATCATTCACATCAGAGACCTTTTTTTCCCTTTTCCTTCATGTATTATATTTATGATGTTATTTTCTAAGTTCTGCTTTTTAATTCTCATTGCTAGATTATGTAAGTGTTTTGGAAAAGTTGAAATTGAGACAAATTTTAGTTTTTCCAAAGCTAGATTTGTTTTATGAGTGAGGAATCCATTGTATTTTTTATTTAAATCTATAATTTCTTTTTTTTTTCCTGAGAATCTACTACATCATAAGAACTTGTATTTATTTCTGTTATTCGTTTTTGTATGTTGTGTAATTCAGATTCCCATTCCTTTGTTTTATTTTTAAACCATCCTATAATCTTGCCATACAAAAAAGCCTTAAGTGTATCCCAAGTTATTATATTATTTGTATCTTTAATAGGATTTGTTTCTAAGAAATATTTGATTTCTGAATCTAGCCAAGGTTTAAACTCTTTTCATTTAAGGATGTAAGCTGGTATTCTAGTTACAATGTTTAGTCTTTTGAAATTAATTTGTACTTTAAGAATGAAGGCATTATGGTCTGAGAGAGGACATGGAATAATAGAAAATTTTGTTATCCTACTGTTTAAATCAGAGGAGACAAATATTTTATCTATTCTTGTTTTAGTATTAAAGCGATAATCGCTATGTGTATAACTTAATGAGTTTGAATTTTTAAAATTAAATGTATCTATCAGATTTAAGCTTTCTAACCATCTCTTGAGATATTTACTTACGGGTGTGAGACATAACTTTCTTTTATTAGTTGTTTCAAAGTTATCTAGAATACAATTGAAATCTCCCCCCATTATTATCATACCTTTGTTTACTTTGTTAATTAATTCTATGTGTTTTAACGTAGACAATCCTATTCCAGGAATCCAGTAAATATTTATTAAAGTCCAAATTCTATTTTGATATTTTATTATTACAATTGATATTAACCCTTCTTTATCTTCGTGTTTGTAAATGATCTGTGGAATAACTACACTTCTTTTCCATAAAATTATAACCCCTCTTGTTTTTTTTTTTTTTGTATAGGGAGTGAGAGAATTAGATAGTCACTAGGTTTCCATGTGAAATTATCATCTATTTTAAAATGGGATTCTTGTATAAATATGATTTGTGCTTTTTGTAATTTCAAATATCTTAGAAAATTCGACATTTTATAGGATTATTTAAACCATTAATATTTATAGATAATAAAGTTGTGTCTGTCATTTTTATAAGTATTTATTTGTACTTTTAGATTGTTTGTTCTTGAAATTTTGTTTTACCTTGGAAATGAATGTGTTTTGAGTGTTAGATTTATCCTTTCTTTTAGAAGTTATTTTAAAATGAATATATTTATTTCTATTTATGTTTAAAAAAAGTTTCAAATTGGACCACTGGAAAATGAAAAAGTTGAAAAACATTCCCCGGGATTCATGAAGCTCGGCGCAAGGCCGGTGTAAGGCTTGTGCCGGCAGTGCAGTGTATAATCGGCGTAGCAGCGCCACATGCATAGTAATGAGTGCGCGCCGCAACCACAGACACGTGCAGAGGGCACGTGCGAGCCTGGTAGGATGCGCCTGTAGGTGGCCAAGCCGGCAGGCGATGAGCAACCTAAAGTGCTGACTGTCACAGGCCGCCTGCAATAGTAACCGCACCAGCCAGGGTCCGTGGATAATGAAACGTACGCAGAGTATGCAACATAGTACCCGTTCACACAAAACAGAGAACCAAACATTAACCCACGAAGTCCAAATTGTACCCGTGCAAGGAACAAAGGATACGCATAATACCGTGTCCGTCACGCAATGCACTGTCAGTGGGCATACCCAGTGAAGGTGTACCGCAGCATGTCAGCGCGCCGCACCTACACACAAGTAGCCCCATGGGCATGGTCACCAGCAGTAGTGAGAGTACACAGCCGGGCAGCCGTGTCGATATAACAACCAGAAGGAAACCAGATACCCTAAACACAGACAAACATGTGCATAGCAACAGGTACTACACCCAGCAACGTGCCCGTCGCATACACATAGGACGGCGTATGCGCGTAATATCCAGAAGCAGAACCCATGCATGCAAATGTAATACACAACAGCCCGTCATAGCACGTAACCCACACCCATGTACAACCGTGCACCCAACCCAGCTAGCAGCCTTGCGCAGCTGCACACCTACACACAATGGGTATACCTCAAATGTAGTATGAAGTATTGTCCTAGGCAGTGTCACGCGGGCAAATATGTACCCCACATGTCAACATCCCACCACAGGTACTGATATCCAAATGGCTGCATGTGAATGTGTTGGCAGAATGTGTACATCCCGCATGTGGTATGGACCTGTCGAAACCCCATAGGCATTCACACGCCACGGTGTCCATAACTGTACACCTCTGGACAAGGCAGTATGTTCAGCCACCGTACTGATGATTAGCTATGCAGACATGTCAAACACAACACATATGGTGGAACATCTGCCCACCAAGCAGGACACCCCAACAGGGTGCCACATGCACAGAAGGTGAAGGTGGGACATCACACGTTGAGAATAGCGTTGCGGATGGCCAAACACCCACCCAGCGCAAAGGAAGGAATAACATGTATATGCCTGGATGAATGGGTATGTCATAGCATGGGAATAGGCTAAGCTATCCAACATAATAGCCATGCGTACCAGATACAAACTACCAGTAACACGCAGTAGTAATGCAGGAAGGCATACACGACTGTGGGAATATCACAGGACATATGGCACGTGCCAAGTGGTGACGCATGACACAAATGTCCAGGATGGGGCTCCCTGCAAAGAGGAACATGTGCCAACCCCAACCCCCACAGATGTACCGGCAGTGGAAACACAACCCAAACACACACCAACACCACCGTCCATCCCATGATAGCAATGGAGGCTGGTCAAAGACCACCATGATGCATGCACAAACAGGGACACGTGTAACCGTTGCCCTGACAACCCCCCATAGGCCAACGAATAATAGTATGGACATATGCATGTAATGCTGTGAAGGATGTGTGGTAGTCCTCAGTATCACAGAGGTAGGTACACAGACGCAATGTAATCAACCGTGATGTATGTGCACTGTACACAGCATACCTGCAGGTAATACATAGTTCAATCATGTGCCACAGAAATATACACATACGAATGGGGACAGGGGATAGACAAGTGTGAATGGGACAAACTATGAACATAGGTTCATAGGTCCATAGGTACATAGTAGGCTATTCGCCCAAGAGCAGCTACAACCCTAGCCCATAGTTATGTTGCCTTTGCCACCCCTCCAGTTCGAAGAAAACAATGCCTATTATATTGCTGTACCTCTGTCAAGCAGTGACATTGAAGTAATCCCTGGGGTATATCTGCAATCTCCCATCCATTAGTCAAGATCCCCCTCGAACAAGGCCAGCAAGGTGCTCTGCCTCACATGTACTGGGATGTTGTTCCACAGCATAGTGAGTGTCTGGGCGATGAATCTGTCCCTCCAGCACAGTCTATTAATGACCGTGTCAAGGTTCACATCACCTGCCCCTGTGGTTCTGAGGGATGTAGATTCATTAGGTGAAGCATAGTCATCAAATATGGGTCAACATGGCCTTGTATGTCAGGCACAGGTCACCACTGAGCAAGTGGTATGTGACTGAATGGAGCAGGAGTCCTTTCAGTTGGGCAGCATAACACATATTCCTGAGACCCTGCATCTGTTTGACGATGAGCGATGGGGCCTTCCCAGCTGCTGCAGGTGTCGGGTCAGATACCATCCGAGGGGCATTGTACTCAATCATAGGTCTAATGAGTGATGAGTACAAGGAGACGATGACCTCCCCAGATCTAGATGTGAATCCCTGCATGATCAGGTGGGTAATGTAGAAGGTCTACCTAACTACGTTAGCAACGTGTGTGTCGAACGAACGGTTACTGACAACCTGGGTCCCCAGATCCCTGGTAACTCCCTCTGTGCTCAGTGGATTGCCACCTATATGGCAGCAAGAGGTAACCTTGTTCTTCCCAAAGGGTATGACTATGCATTTCCCGGCATTTAGCTGTAGGCCATGTCCCTGGCACCAGATAGCCAAATCTGTGAGGCCCTTCTGAAGGATATCTGTGTCAGATGTGCGTCCCACTATGGCACCCAGTTCACAGAGATCTGCAAACATTGACAGCCATAACCCCCCTGTGTTTGCTTGTACTTTGGAAATGTAGATGCTGAAAAAGAGTGGACCCAGGACTGAGCCCCATGGGACACCGCCTGTGACCGGCTGTGAGTCTGACATGGTGCCAGCAACTATGACCATGTGGGTTCTGTCACCTAGCCAGTTTGAAACCCATCCTGCGATGTATGGGTTCACATCCAAGCCGATGGGTTTATCAATGATACCTGAGGGGGGTATTGTGTTGAAGGCCTTTGACAGGTCGAGGTAGGCTGTATGGACTGCCTGACCCTCATCAATGGCCTCGGTGACTGTCCCTAAAAAGTCAACCAAGTTTAAAATGCATGATCTGCCTTTGACCAAGCCAAACTGGGTTTGATGCAAAGTATGCAAGTCCCCTATGTCTTCATCTATGAGTTCCATTATGATCCTTCTCCACGGCTTTGCAGATAAGGCTTGTCAAGCTAATGGGATGGTAATTACCAGGGTCAGTGTAGGCACCGCCCCTGTGAAGTGGGACTACAGTCGCCTTGCGCCACAACATGGGTACGTTACCTGAGGTGAGGCTAAAATTAAACAGCTGTCCTAACTGTGGGTCTAATTCCTCATTGAGGTTGTGGAGTACACAGCCGGGACACCATCTGGTCCCATGGATGCTGTGTTTACTGCATTGGAGAGAGCATTTCCCACCTGTGCGTTACAGATGTTTCGGGGGCCACAATCCTCTGGTACAGATATCTCTCCATGTGGGGGGGAGGGGGGGAGATGTTTGCACCGAACCTGTCAGCTAGTATGTTGGCAATGTGTGTAGGTTCAGTAAACTTCACATCATTCTGAACCCAGTCCGAGCATATATGGGAGTGTCCTCCCAGGTGTCCAACATAGCTAAAGAAGGCCGTATGATTGTCTGTCGAGTCCTTGGTGATATATCTGTCGGATTTGCCCTGGATGATGTCATGAGAGCTTGTAGTTCTTCACATATAATGAGCAAGGGTGTCATACCTTACAAGGAGTCTGCTCCGTCTTGTAGTAGCTACCTCCTTTCGTTGTAGAGCTTGTGTATGGCTGGGGTATACCAGACTGGATGCTTGGCTTTGGTACAAAGAGTCACAGTTGTGTAAGGGATTGCCTGATCCATGCAGTCCTGTAGGTGCTGGTAGAAGGCATATGTAAGTGATTCAGTGGCTTGAGGAATGTTTACCACTGGCTCAGGGGCCTTAAAGGAGACCACACTAGTGTTTAAAAGTGTGAAGTCGGCTTCTGAGAAAGCCATATGTATGGTAACCGGCACCACCCACAGCATTGTATGCCAATAGCAGAAGCTAATGTATGTTGTCCAAACACACGTGTCCGTACACATGGAACATCATAGCAATAAACCACGCCTGGATGTGGGTGATGCTAGACATACCCACGGCAGACATGGTGCGTTCCCGAGGCCGACGCCCGAGAGACCACACACATAGCCGGCCTTAGGCATAGGCCAAGTAGGCAGTTGCCTAGGGCGACGGTCTGCTAGGGGCACCTTTCCAGCCTTTATTTGGTGTAGGTAGACCAGGATGGGGGTAGCGGGTGATGTGGTGGGGGCACCATGGAGTCCTTTTGCCTAGGGCACCACCTGACCTAAGGCCACACCTACAGTACCCACACCCAGACGCGGGTCATTGCTAGTATGCTATATCATCTATGGAAAGAAACCATATATTCCCAGACATAATGACACAGCATAATGCCTGTCCGCCACCCAAAGCAGACATATGGCACCCGCGGCGGTGCGGACGTACTGCGCGAGATGTCCATAAGCAATGTCGACACTGTCACGCTATGTGAAATAATGTCAACATAGTGACTCAATACTAAACAGCGACGGAGAGCCCGATGTCCCCGTTGCTGAGCTGTACAACCTGTTCCGCAATGTTAAATGTGTGTAGCAGAGCGGGACTGCCCCAAACTAAGCAACGGACATGTCCGTGGCTCGGTGGAAGCCGTCACGCAATGTTAAACCCATGTAATATAGCGATACAGGTTATAAATACCGAGGTTTAGTAATGGAAATAGGTCCGTTCGACCAGACCGTGTGCAATTACTATAACAAGATCTACAACGGGCATGCCGGCCAATCAGCACACATGGTTAGGAATAATGGGGGGGGGATAGTATCATAGACATGGACAAACCGTGCCCATGTGACTCGTCTGACATTCGTACACGGTCAGGGCAGTTCCGTACACTAGGCGGACAAGACCAAACCCAAAGCACCACAGGAACACCCTGACAATCAAAGGCCTGTATGCCTGTGATCTGAATATCCCTGCGGTCATGACATATGCATCCTGGGCCATGAGCGGGAGGGAATGAGGAATGTTTAACATGTAGTACCGCACCTTTCCCAGCAGGAGAATGGATGCCTGTGACGTACGTGAGTGCGGGGGTGGTGGGGTGGGGGGATATGTAAATTTAGCTAAGTACCATGGGTATGCATGTAAATGAGACCGAACAGCTAACATGTAGTGGTCACAGTAACCGGCAAATGTGAATGCAGTCCCGTTTGAATTACGACTATAGAACATATAAATGTGCACGTGTACATAATGCGTCCATGCCGTAAAGACTGTTACATGTGTAAAGGTGAAAGTGTGTTTCACACACGTCCATCAACCGGATCAGAGATAGGTTACCGGAACAGTCACAACTAACACAGGCCACGTAACCACACAGACCCAGTAAACATATGTAACCAGAATACGGATATGCATGTGCGCCTGCGCGTAACCCACAATTAGGAAATGCAAGTGCGCGTGTGATCCGCTCACAGCAGGGAATGTTAAGGCCGTGTCCTCAGACATCAATCATACATGTCTCAAAACTGTCAGCCCCTGAAAGTGTGGAATCGGGCAATGCCATGTAAAGTACCGTTAGAAATAGTGAGAAACACACGCTATGTGATAAGACAAACATAGAATGTGGATAGAATAACGTGTGCGTTAGTAGTATGGATAGACGATGGTTATGCATCAGTAACTCGACCCACTTGTCAGAAGGTGCCCCCGTACGAAAAGTGTTCAGTGGGCTCACACCTGTTGACCGGGCTAGGCTAGCTGGATATATGTCCAGTGTCAGCAGAGGCCCGTGGAGAAATGCTCCACACACAATAATAGCACAACATACCAAAGTACTCATATATGTAACCAAAGAAGAACAACAATAGAAAGTGTCCTGAAAGGACAGGTTACACACAGATCACAGACGACAGAGAAATATATGGCCAGTGGAAGCACATCACAATTACGGGATCATGTCCCATAGAAGCAAGACAGTCTCACATGACACGCCAGCGAATTGCCAGATAGACACAGGTCAATGTAACACACAGCAACATTAAGGGCCAACCAGCCATACACCATGCCCGAACCTGTACAGTGGAAAGGTAGGGCATGGTAATTGATGTGTGTACACAGGTAATCCACAGACAGTAACAAAGCAAGTTATGAAACGAGGGGTTCACATGTATATATCTACACACAGCAGTCCGACGGCCCGTATATATGACGCATGGACATAGATTTGTCACCTGAAAACAAGATGTAAACAACTACAGTTTAGTCCATATCATATTGATATAGTAATAATACAGTCATATTCATATTTAACATTATGACCCTTATTTACATTCATATTTATACAATATATGCATGTAATTGTACTTATTTATTCCATGATTTGGAATCTTAATGCAACAATTATACACATTGATATACAAAAGCATTACCAACACACTACATTCTAAGGTTTACTCACAACAATTATCAACTATGTTTCAATATACTGATGGTATTGACCAATATTGTATTTATATTAACACATCGTTGTTGTATCATTGTTTCCATTCAGTAATGTATGCAACACTGAGTTCTACATGTCACTTTATCATCAAGACTTGGAGCACGGTCCACTGAACTATGAGCAAGTCTATTAATTAGTTGACTTTAAACTGACTCTGAAGGAAGTATATAAGGGACGACTATCTAATGTATCTCGTACTCCGACGTTGCCCCATGTTAGTGGGTGAAAGAGCTCAGTATCCTATGACTGTGGAGTGTATCGTTTTGTCATCGTCTGTCTTGGCATGGTTTATGTTCAAGAATGTCTTTTATGAAGATGACCAGGACTCAGGGTTTGCTGTATTTCCGCTTACTGGAACATGGATATAGATAGGCCAAGTAATACATAATATGGGTAAGAAGAAAGGAACAGTTCACCAAGAATAAACTAGGAAAAGGACCCACCAGGTCCTAAAACAAGAGCACCAAGCAAACACAATGTAGTGCTACGAAAACCAAGTGTTTCATAAATGAACCCAAATGGTGTAAATCCAAAGATGCATGTTAGCAACTGCTTTAAATAATCCTCAGAGGTCCCAATAGGAAAGATTCGCCACTTTATTGTCAAAATAACACCACCAAAACAAGTAGATCACGAGTGCTTTCACCCGGTCTTACCGGGCTTTTCCAAGTGTAATTAGCTAAACCAATAACTCTAGCTTTTATAGAACTAATTGATTAAAATATCACCATGGTACTGATGTTTTATTTGGTTCAAATGGTTCACAAACAACTTTTAACATAAAGAATGAATTTTGTTTGAATTCATATAAGTTTTATACATACATTTTAACAATGCATTAATTGTGTCGAGCATTTTTAAATATGTATTTGTCTCTTTAATGCTTGTAGAAGTGGATTTAATTTATTTATAATATTGTGATATTTTAATCAATTAGTCAATTAACAGAACGCACTTGCGCTATAAAAGCTAGAGTTATTGGTTTAGATAATTACACTTGAAAAAGCCCGGTAAGACCGGGTGAAAGTGCTCGTGATCTACATGTTTTGGTGGTGTTATTTTGACAATAAAGTGGCGAATATTTCCTATTGGGGCTTCTGAGGATTATTTAAACCAGTTGCTAACTTGCATCATTGGATTTACACCATTTGGGTTCATTTTAGAAAAACCTGGTTTTCGTAGCACTACATAATATGGGTAGTCAAACAGACATCCGTGATTGGGGAACATACAGCAGCAGTCAAAACCACTGGCCAGATGGACACAGTCCAACAAGTTCTACACTTTACATATGCACATTGGTGTCCATTGTAGGACCCCAAAAATTGATCCGTACGCAATATCAACCAGCTGCGATCGATCGACCCAGAAGAAGTGACAGCCGTGACTATGGCACAGCTAGACATATGCACCACCAGTGTGTTTAAGGTTGATGACAAGTGTCCATGAAATGCAGGACATATGAACAGAAATCCCCAGATTGTCGAGTCCATAGAAGTGTGTCCCCATCCCAGTCCCGCACACATGAAGGATGTGTAATGGGTACCGTTGAGGGTTGCAGCCATGGGATCCTGGGTATGCAAAAATGGGGCTCGGTGTTGTTTGGCAGATAATCCGTTGTCCCGCCCCGTGGGAGGGATGTGGGTATAGCACATGCTTTACTCCCCACTAATAATGCAAAGCATCCACCGGATAATGCTAAATGCAGGTGTGAAATGTGTACAGCCCTATACCAGTGTCCAGTAGGCAATTCCCATGGATGGAAAAGCGTACGACCAAGATGGCACCCATAACTGGAAACCTGGTGGAATTACACAGCTGCAGTAAGGTATAACACAGGAAATACAGATAGGGACTACAGTAGACACTCCCCATACAAAGTCAGACCGCTGGTCAATACCGGCGTACAGCACTCAATCTGCCAGCAACAAAATGGGGATCACTCGCTTCCATACTGCGGAACAAATGGGCGACCTGTGGAACACATACTAATGGCACACCAACAACGTCAACTAGGAAGGTCATAGGATGGTTAAACTATGGCGTTCCCACTTATAAAGAACATCCTTCAATGAATTAATAGGATTAATGTCAATTGACCATGGAATACACATAATCAACATAAAATAACCGCTGGCACCTTATGGCACACAACCCAAACAACACATAGGTAGATGAAACAGTCAACGTAGAAATTGTCCAAGACAGTGCCCAAATGGTATACAAAGGTTCCTTCACAGACAAGTAAGCGCTTTCACCCATAGGCTCCGTCAGACTTACACATAACATAAAAGCATCCAGGCTTTGAATATCCCTCCTTACACTTTCATTGGTCAATTTCCCAGCAAACAATGAACAATTAACCACAGCATATAAAGCGCAGACGCAATGTTAACTACACACACATATATTAACATCTCCAAAAACATCCTATTAAAACATGTATTATATGATATTGTACTATGCCTAATACTCATCAATCAAAGATCTAACAATATATATAGAAGATATGTATATCATATCAATGTAATACAGTGGTAAACAACTGAAAGAGTGGACTAATGTGTGTTAACTGTATATCTGTACCTAAACTACATTCCTGTTACTTGGGTTTAAGCCACCTGCTTCTCAAATGAGGCTTAATCAGTGTTTCATCATTCAGCCCTGGTGTATGGTCAACTCTCCACCTAATAATCCATCTCAATCCGCATTCTAAAGCATAGTTGATGAGGTCCCCCCCTCTGGTATTATAACCTAGCCTTTGTAAAACACTGAATGTAAACGTATGCCTTGTGATGTGCTCATAGCCGGCCGTAGGCATACGCCAATCCTGCGGCTGCCTAGGGCGCCACACTAGTAGGGCCACCTTTCTAGTAGTTATGTCATGTAGGTACACCAGGATGGGGGCACCATGTGTTGTGGTGGTGGGCGCCATGGAGCCCTATAGCCTAGGGCAGCGGTCGATCTAAGGCGCTGCCGTGGGAATAGTATGGTCTGCAGGTATGTGCTGAAGTGCACATGAAACAGCGGTCTACAAGGATTACCCATAGTGGCAACACCTGCACAGACGGCTGTAGCGGGACACACACGACCATGCATACAGCTCAGATAGACATACACACACCATAAACAGGCAATTATACACAAGGTTTATGGCGTGTACGGGTACAGTGTCAGTACAGCAAGGATAGCTGTCTGCCACGATATCCAGCAGATGTCTCTAGGGTGTTCTGGAATACGGACGTTGCATGGACAATGAGTGGATATGCATCGTACCACAGTTCTATGTGTCAGCCGTGCAAATATGCGATACATGGGACAGACAGCTGTCCATGCAAGAGCAGCGCTATGGGCACAACATAGGTATGTATATATACAATGAGAGAGATACAGACGGACACATGTGGCAAGGCCGTGAGTGTAACGTACACAGCACCACCCCACCACACCACAGCAGGGCACACATGGAGAACACGCTATGGAGGTCGCCAACCACAGCAGGCACACAGGCAGTCCATGAGCTGCATCTCACCATCCACAAACACAGAGATGGCAGCAGGATATAAGCGTTCTGTGGAAACTCTAAAGCCATACCCTATGAACCCATGCGGCTGGGAGCATAGACACACAGACACAGCTGGCAGGCATGGGGATTGACCACACCCCACATACCCAACCGCACAACAGTATGACACAGGTATGGAACGTGCTACGTGGACCACTGAACACAGCACCGTCAGAGACACACGTCCAGGTGGGTGACAATATCCATAAAGGAATAGCCGCCGATAGCCAAGGTATGTGTTGCCAAGCGTCTAAAATAACTACACTCTACTGGGGCAGCTGTGAACACACACAACCCACACACATACGGGGAAGGGCCGGGAGTCGAACCTACGCCTACCTACATGAACACACTACAGCATGATGAACTTACAGAACGAGCTACCGAGATTACTGAGCACAGCGCTGTCAGAGGCATACTTCTAGGCGGGTGACATCATCCGTAAGGAATAGTTGACAATAGCCAAGGTATGTGTTGCGAAGTATCTAAAAGCATGTCCATCTGCAGAGGCAGCTGGAAACACACACACACACACACACACACACACACACACACACACACACACACACACACACACACACCAGGAAGGGCCGGGAGTCGAACCTATGCCTACCTACATGAACACACTACAGCATGATGAACTTACAGAACGCACTACCGAGATTACTGAGCACAGCGCTGTCAGAGGCATACTTCTAGGCGGGTGACATCATCCGTAAGGGAATAGCTGACAATAGCCAAGGTATGTGTTGCGAAGCATCTAAAAGCATGTCCATCTGCAGAGGCAGCTGGAAACACACACACACACACACACACACACACACACACACACACACACACACACACACACACACACACACACACACACACACACACACACACACAGGGAAGGGCCGGGAGTCGAACCTACGCCTACCTACATGAACACACTACAGCATGATGAACTTACAGAACGTGCTACCGAGATTACTGAGCACAGCGCTGTCAGAGGCATAGTTCTAGGAGGGTGACATCATCCGTAAGGGAATAGCTGACAATAGCCAAGGTATGTGTTGCAAAGCGTCTAAAAGCATGTCCATCTGCAGAGGCAGCTGGAAACACACACACACACACACACACACACACACACACACACACACACACACACACACACGGGGAAGGGCCGGGAGTCGAACCTACGCCTACCTACATGAACACACTACAGCATGATGAACTTACAGAACACGCTACTGAGATTACTGAGCACAGCGCTGTCAGAGGCATACTTCTAGGCGGGTGACATCATCCGTAAGGGAATAGCTGACAATAGCCAAGGTATGTGTTGCGCGTCTTAAAGCATGTCCATCTGCAGAGGCAGCTGGAAACACACACACACACACACACACACACACACACACACACACACACACACACACACACACACACACACACACACACACGGGGAAAGGCCGGGAGTCGAACCTACGCCTACCTACATGAACACACTACAGCATGATGCATTTACAGAACGCGCTACCGAGATTACTGAGCACAGCACTGTCAGGAGGCATACCCCTAGGTGGGTGATATTATCTGCAGAGGCAAAGCAGCCGATAGGGAATGAAGACAGAGTGCGCGTACAGTAACACGGTAGTGCTGCAGTCGGGAATACCAACTAACTACGGAGCAGTACATCACGACATGGATACGGGATGCACCACATACAGTATACCCTATGAGAGGGCATCCGGCGTGCACGATGTAGGCAGCCATTGTGGCATAACAACCACATATGACTCACCTGGATGGTCACCATGGCTATGCAGGATGTCATTGGCCATGGCTACACGCCTAGTAGCAGACATTGGTGCCGACTGTAGTGTGTACCCTCGAATGGTGTACTGGCCATGCCCTCACCGTGGCGGTTGCGAAGGGAGACAGACATGCTCACGGGTATCAACGCAGATGGGCGGTGTGCACTGTACTGTGTCCATCTACACAGCTGCTCACTGGGCATGCTCAGACACTTAGAATCTGCACAGTGCAGACATGCATACACATGGGGTGAGATCATGGAAGGCAGAATGTGGACCGTCGTGTGTGCCCAACCACACAACAGCAACCCGGCCATGCCACAGACGTGGCGGTTGCGAAGGGGAAACAGGCATGCACACGAGGTATCAACGCAGACAGGCGCGGTGTGCACTGTACTGTGTGTCCATCTACACAGCTGCTCACTGGGCATGCTCAGACACTTAGAATCTGCACAGTGCAGACATGCATACACATGGGGTGAGATCATGGAAGGCGGAATGTGGACCATCGTGTGTCCACCCACACAACAAACAGCAACCGGCCATGCCACAGGCGTGGTGGTTGCGAAGAAACAGGCATGCACACGGGGTATCAACGCAGATGGGTGCGGTGTGCACTGTACTGTGTGTCCATCTACACAGCTGCTCACTGGGCATGCTCAGACACTTAGAATCTGCATAGTGCAGACATGCATACACATGGGGTGAGATCATGGAAGGCAGGATGTGGACCGTCGTGTGTGTCCACCCACACAACAGCAACCCGGCCATGCCACAGACGTGGCGGTTGCGAAGGGGAAACAGGCATGCACACGGGGTATCAACGCAGGCTGGCGTGGTGTGCACTGTACTGTGTGTCCATCTACACAGCTGCTCACTGGGCATGCTCAGACACTCAGAATCTGCACAGTGCAGACATGCATACACATGGGGTGAGATCATGGAAGGCAGAATGTGGACCGTCGTGTGTGTCCACCCACACAATAACAACCGGCCATGCTCACACACGTAGTATGCTACGCCATCCGGCATGCATACGGTGCACACAGTGCAAGTCACGGCCAGGTAAACCCGTACACGCACAGGGTGGACACACATGCAGTTACCGTACACACACAGATGACAGCACAGGCGTCACGGGTGCAGGCTGAACATGTACACACTGCAGTGAACACTGTAGCTGCCATGCCAGCAGCATGTCATGGGTGCAGCAGTATGCCTCACGGTCCAGCAACAGCATGTGACATATGTCCACAAGTCTATGTTGCGGTGTACGTCCGTCGTGCAGAGTACACATGTACTATCAATGATCCCACAGGTGTGATGTAGTCCACCCATACCGGTATACATGGACAAGCGTGCTCCACACATACCACGGGCCTGACACAGATATGACACATGACTGCAGCTGTACCACAGTGAAACAATGTCTGGATATGTCATATATGTGATTTCCTGGCTGTGTGCATGGACTGCACACAGGACACATACGAAGCCTGTGATGTACCACATGCATAACACAGGCGTGCAGCGATAATACACGAAGGGAAGGTGGACACATGTCTGTGGTATGCACCCCCTACAGGGTGTAGCAGTGTTCACTGGGACACATACCCTTGTACAGTTTGCCTGTGACAGCTGTGATACCATACCACAGTCCATGTTCCATGTATGTCGACACACATGTCTGGCGTAGCAATGCATACACACATGGCAACAGGGGATACATGTGACACGTGTACTGTGCACGATGCAGCCGTGCATGAGCGGTGTCCGGTGTCCATAACACAGTTGCAACCCCCTACCACATGCATACCCATCATGGGGGCCGTCATATGGTGGCATAGTAACAGCATGCATGGCAGTATGTGTGTACACCATGTGTTTAAACACCTGTCCACATGCATGTGTGCAGGTGCTGGTCACAGGTGTGTCACACACCATCCTACCCTGCCATGTGCATACAGTCAGCTATGTTGCCTTTACATGACAGCGCTGCCATAATGCATACCCATCGGCCATGCGTCATCGACCATATGTCACATGGCCACTCTAACCCCTACCACCTCCCAAGTGCAAATATTGGCACAGCTGCCAGATAATCTGACAAATCACCGGAACCACCACGATGAATAAAACAACAGATTTATTTTAGAACAGAACAAGCGCTTTCACGCACTTAGCAGTGCGCTTCATCAGGTTACATTAAACTAAACCAGACCTTGTCCTTATATATAAAAAACACACCCTAATTAACAAGTAATTGGGCAAATGAAGACAATTTAGATCATTTAAAGAGATAGATTCACATTTTTAAAAATGTCACGGTTCATAAATCACTACCAGAACTTCTTAAAATTTCTTCAAACTATATATGTAATCAATTTAGCTGACCCACGTTAAAAACATTTCTTATATAGACATTAATAATATATTATCATAATTTATACATTATATATGTCGTTCCTATACATTTCCATATTAAGAGTATTATTCCAAACTTAATATCCAACATGATTAATTCTATAATTATTTCATGTACATTATATACATAAATTAACATACTTTATTCGCAAACTGATAAAAAGCTTAGGTTATATGTGCAAATAGCAAACAAAAGGAAAGGAAAGGAAAGGAATGGAAAAGGGGGGGAAGGAAGGGGGGAAGGGAAATGGAAAGTGGAAATGGGATAAAAAATATATATAATACAAATCATATATAAATATGAATGGATCTGTCACTACATATACAAGAAAAATGAACCATCAAGGTATCTCATATAACCACAATCAAAAGGCCAACCCAGGCCAAATTCAGTTTATATCATAAAATGCATTATGCTTTAGTTCAGACCACTCAAGATCTTAAGCAGGAGAGTGCAAGGATTATGAGAGAGGAAACAAAACCACAAAACAAATGGCACCCATGGTTATTCATAGAAGTGCAGGTCTAATACTAAGGGCTGTATTCAGGCCTGGTTCTAGATGTGCTCTAAGGGTTAAGATCCATCTTAATTCATTCAACTCAAGCGTTCCTAATACATTACCTTCCCTTCTATTTGGATATAGAATCTGTAAGACCCTCAACTTAAAACATGGGGGAATAATTGACAATGCCTAGCTAAGGCGTTATTTGTATTTGCCTTCCGTATATCATATATATGATTGTAGACCCGATCTTTGAGTCTACGTGTGGTCATGCCCACATAATAGGCTTCACAACCTTCACATGTGGCCAAATAAATCACGTTAGTGGTATCACATGTGGCATAAAAGTTTGGTGTGAAACTAATACCCAACTCCATGTTTTCATATTTCTGATCAATTGTAATAAACTTACAAGTACAACATTTCTTACAAGGAAAAGTCCCTTGTCTGAACTTAATCCTTATATCAGAAGGTATATGTAGCACTTTCTCCTTGCACAATAATCTTTTCAAATTAAGGCAGTTACTATATCTAAAACTAGGGTATTCCCCTACCACTTTTAGCAAATCTCTATTCATACTAAGTAATTTCCAGTTCTTGACTAAGATGTCCTTTATATATTTTACATCATTAGTATATTTAAGGTCATATTGTACCATACTCCTAAAAGATCTAGTGGAATGTCTATAAGAACATTTTTCTAAATGAGTTCCCTGAACAGATGTAGTATTATTTCTAAAACTCGTTACTAACTGAGTAGGATATCCTCTCTTTACAAAGCATTTTGCTTGAAAGTCCAATAAATAATCACTATCATTAGTATTATTACACAGTCTGGTTACCCTAGCCATCTGGTTTTTTACCACATTTGGAAAAATGCGCCTCGGGTGCATACTCTCAAAATGGAGTATGCCATTCCTCCAACACGGCTTTCTATAGAGGGAGGTTGTAATCTCATTCCTATTGTTTTTAGTTATAGCCACATCAAGATAGTTGACACTAGTGAAAGAGAGCTCATATGTAAAATCAAGAAAAGAGGTAGTGGACCCCATATATTTAACAAAATTGTGCAAAGATTCAACACTACCATTCCAAAAGAGAAGGATATCATCAACAAACCGCCTATATAAAATGGCGTTATCAATGAAATCCTTGTGCTTAAAAATATACATCCTCTCCCACTGATAGACAGCTATATTAGCATAGGCATTAGCACAGGGGGTGCCCATGGCTACCCCCCATGTTTGCCTATATACCTTGTCTTGAAACATAAAAATGTTGTTGTTTAATATTAAATCCAACAAGGTGCAAATAACTAGCTGTTCATTGCTATTAATGCTATCACATTCATTCAGGCAACTCCTAACAGCCTCAATACCAAATTCGTTGGGTATGCTGGTAAACAAGCTCTTTATATCCAATGTGACCATTAGGGTATCTAACTTCATATTTTCAAGCAGGGAGGCATCTTTAAGATCTTCTAACAATTTAAATGAATTTTTTAAAATGGTAGGTATCATTCCTACTAACGGGCCTAACTTAGATTGTACATACTGAGAGGCATGCTCAGTAACCCAAAGTTTTCCAGATACTATTGGTCGCAAGGGCGGGGGGTATATCCCTTTGTGTACCTTGGGTAGCCTTTTAATTATAGGAATCAACGGGGCCTCAATATCAAGAAACTCATATAAACACTTGTCAACACATCTAGACATTAAGAGATCATATAGTGTATCATGAACGCTTCTAATAATTGAAGCAACTTCTATTTTGCTTATCAAGGAATAAGCTATATCATCCTCTAGTATTTCTTTCATCAAATCATTATAGAAGTCAGCATCCATTATTACAACTCCCCCCCCTTTGTCAGCCGGTCTAAACACCAGACTGTCATCATTACATAAAGAATCCAAGCCATGTTTCTGTGCATTATTCAAGTTCACAAATAGTCTTCTGTGTCGCTTCTCTCTATAATAAACATAAAAGTCATGTTCACAGGCTCTTTGAAAACATTCAATAGAGCCTGGTAGGGAATACGAAAGTACTCTTTCTTTTAAAGCTGTAGTATTACGTATATTCATCATTATTAGAGTCTTTATATAAGAGTTTAAGGGCCACTTTTCTGGTAAATTTGCGGAGCATGATAAGAGTATTGGATAATTCACTCCCTCTAGAGGGAATGAAAGAAAGCCCCCTATTCAGTACTGAGCATTCCGTTTCAGTTAAGGCTCGAGATGACATGTTGAAAATACGTATTCAATACTTCTTCCTCCTGGTATCCCTGCTCTCGCCCGACAACTGCGTTTGCCCCTTCCTCTGCTTGTCGAGCGCCTCGCCGATGTTTGTAAGGAAGCGGGAAGTTTAAAGCAGTCGCTGCTTCTGGGGCAATATTCAATTGATGTACACCATCCTTGGGTCTCGCTCCTCCCGTTACTATTTTTAAGCCCTGCTGATTGCAAGGTATTGAAGAAGCCGACAGAGCATTATCCACCTCAGATTGAGTAAAGGTGGAAGCAACGCTATTAGGAACACTGCTCACTGACTCAGTTCGGCTAGTCATACTGGTAGTACCATTAGGGACTACATTGGTCTGTTCATTAACTTCACCTGGAGCAACCGCTTCATTAAACCTCGGCCACATAAAAATGTGGCCGGATTGGAAATCACTACAGTCCCGTTTAAGCTTTCTAAGCTTAATTTGTTCTAGCTTATTACTGTAGAACATAAGTTGTTTCAACATGTTGTTCAGTTTCGATACACAAAAGTCACTTTTAAACAGTAAAGTCAAATTCTTGTGCTCACCTTCAACCTTGTTGATAAGTTCATCTTCTATGGGCTGAAAATAGTCAATGAGCAACTTGATATAATTGTTACCAAGATCAAGGTTTAGTTGTTGCCACCTCCGTAGGAGCTCCGGATGAGCCTCCCCGTAGCTCGGCATGCAGAGGACGCGCATGCCTCGCGGGATGACCTTAAAATGCAGGCACGCCTCTAAGTGCTTCCTCTGCCAAATAAGCCTATGAAGCTTATAGAGATCATTTTCCAGGCTCCTTAACGCTCCATAGAATTCTTGTAGGTTTTCAACATTTGAGTTTACCGCTGATGGAGTATTACCTTTGGTATCAAAGTTCAGGAGAGAATTCTCTCGCTGATGGAACAACTCATTCCAATTAACAACATCGCCAGTATTTACAGGAACATAGTCAAGTTCAATATTTGGTGTTTCCATCGCGTGTTGGCTAGCCAGGAACCAGAACAAATGAGCCAATACTAGTAGCACCAAACCCAGCACGACCATCCAAAGGTGCCAGTGAAGAAGTACGGTAGAATAATCTGACAAATCACCGGAACCACCACGATGAATAAAACAACAGATTTATTTTAGAACAGAACAAGCGCTTTCACGCACTTAGCAGTGCGCTTCATCAGGTTACATTAAACTAAACCAGACCTTGTCCTTATATATAGAAAACACACCCTAATTAACAAGTAATTGGGCAAATGAAGACAATTTAGATCATTTAAAGAGATAGATTCACATTTTTAAAAATGTCACGGTTCATAAATCACTACCAGAACTTCTTAAAATTTCTTCAAACTATATATGTAGTCAATTTAGCTGACCCACGTTAAAAACATTTCTTATATAGACATTAATAATATATTATCATAATTTATACATTATATATGTCGTTCCTATACATTTCCATATTAAGAGTATTATTCCAAACTTAATATCCAACATGATTAATTCTATAATTATTTCATTTGCATTATATACATAAATTAACATACTTTATTTGCAAACTGATAAAAAGCTTAGGTTATATGTGCAAATAGCAAACAAAAGGAAAGGAAAGGAATGGAAAAAGGGGGGGGAGGAAGGGGGGAAGGGAAAAGGAAAGTGGAAATGGGATAAAAAATATATATAATACAAATCATATATAAATATGAATGGATCTGTCACGACATATACAAGAAAAATGAACCATCAAGGTATCTCATATAACCACAATCAAAAGGCCAACCCAGGCCAAATTCAGTTTATATCATAAAATACATTATGCTTTAGTTCAGACCACTCAAGATCTTAAGCAGGAGAGTGCAAGGATTATGAGAGAGGAAACAAAACCACAAACAAATGGCACCCATGGTTATTCATAGAAGTGCAGGTCTAATACTAAGGGCTGTATTCAGGCCTGGTTCTAGATGTGCTCTAAGGGTTAAGATCCATCTTAATTCATTCAACTCAAGCGTTCCTAATACATTACCTTCCCTTCTATTTGGATATAGAATCTGTAAGACCCTGGACTTAAAAACATGGGTCGGGAATAATTGACAATGCCTAGCTGCCAGATACAGTGGTGGTACGCAGGATGCACTACATACTGCTGCACGCCTGCACATATCCCATATAGCGGGTGTGGCATTCCTAGCACCAACATGTGTGCAGGAATGTGTGCCCATGTATGCCACAGATCGGGGGGACTATGTGCCACGTGCCACACATCACTGTACACCATGGTACAGATCTGTACATACCTCAGTGTGGGGTGCATGGATGTGGATGGTGCAGTACACGCAACACATCATCCCTCCTTGTAGACATGTGTGGTCACCACCATGTCAGTGTGTCAACATGTGTGTATGTCTGCTGCCTGTTGTGAGGGTGTATGCAGATATAATGTTGTGACTGGACACTGACCACACAGGGTGACCATCCCGTACTGGTGCTGCATTGTACAGCCCTGTCAATGCCATACCTGTGAGCCTTACTGGCCACCTGTGCAAGACCACCCCCTGTGACATGGCGTGTGGGTGCATTGTCTTGTGAGGGTGCTGACCACACAGACAGGTGTCCCCATCTGCACACAATGGGGTGTGTGCCATTGAGGTGTACGCACCGCGATTGCGGACATATTCCTGTACCGGTACAGCATCCAACTGCTGCACACTGTGCACCACAGCTGACAGGTGACACCTGCGGTCAGTTGCCAGCACACTGTGTACGACACCTGCAGAATGTCACCATACCTGTACTGTGTCATGCCATGTATGTGATGTCTCTGTCCACCGTAGCCTGTGGCACCGACCACAGGCGTCAGGTGCAGTATATGTGTGGACATGTCCGTCATGTACCATGTAAGCAACGTTACACTATATCTGGCTCCGTGCTCCGCAGGTTTACGTGTATAACCTCTTTTCTTGCAATCTCGACTGTCTGTTCTCTATATCACAAAAGCTCTGCAGCTGCTCCCATAGTATTCCTACATAGGTAAAGTACATGTATACTAAATGGAGTACTACACTGGCCTAGAATCCCCTTGTGTACCCACTTCCCTATAGGTGCCTTCTGACCCAGTTACACAGCAAATGCATTCACGTTCTCTGGCATGTCGAAGGGTCAATTGCTAGTGACCTCTCCTGTTCAGATGGTGAATCTGGGCGTCTTGGGCACTGTTACAGGTGCCTCATGAACACGGACAAGCCGCACCTCCCCCACTAAACATGATACATGTGAGAGATGCAACTATATGGCCAGACAGGGGGCTGTGCTCTCTCAAACCATGACCGGCAAGACCAAACAGGAGGGGAAGGACACCATGCACACCACAAACCCAGTGTCACATGTAACTATCGCAAATGCTAATGAAACACATGAACACACTAAGACATACCTGGAGGCACTGTTAAAACATGTCACGAACCTAACGAGCCCTCTGAAGCAGACACCCAAGCAACTGCCTCCACAAGACATAGGACATGCTACACATAGTTATCAACGTCAGTGTGCTAAACAGTCAGAGCCCCAAAGGCAACACACACAATGCCAGACACACATGTAATGGGTGACGCCACTGTCAGACACACCAACGTCCCACCCACCAGACTGAACAAGGGAATGATCACAGTAGGCTGCCTGTTGGGCGCTGGAATCCGCCACACAACACACGCACTCAGGTCACTCCGCAGCATGTACAAGTATGACGCGGTCATTGCTCATGCCGGTGTCAACGACCGGAGACATACCACCCTGGGATACATGAAAGGAGACATAGAGGGCCTCTCAGATTGTGTAGCCCAGGCCAGCATGTCCCTGACCATGGGCAGTATCCCACCCTTATCAAGTATGATGCCACTATACTGGCTCCAAGTGGTCACCCTTGATAATGTGCCTGGTTACCGGTGTCAGTCTGAGGGGATCCAAATTCCTCATACCTGGGATGACATGCTTGGCATGCCACGCCCCTTCGCAAGGGATGGCTCGCACCTGTCGTCCCTGGTCTTCAAGGGTTTGGCTAAGGCACCTGCCACCCCCACAATGCCCACTGCAGGCAAGGCTGGAATGATAAACCTACCACCATACACTACAAACCTGGAGAACAGACAGGGTAATACTGCTCAGTGCCAGTGGTCTACACCCAAGCTGCACGCCCTCAAATGCCCTCCTCAGTATGGAGGACATCGATGTCAGTGCTGTGACTGAAACATTGTTCAGGGCTGCTGAGAGCACCCCGGCACTATCAGGTCATACCCCATATCACGTGTTCAGGACCATAACCCGGACCTAACACAGAAGGAGGGGGAGTCTCCATTTCCATGAAGGATACACACACCTCCAGGTTGGCAGACATGCATGTAGCAGTGGGGAATATCCAGGTGCAATTAACCATGGGTAGGACTGCCCTACAGTTTGTTGCATGCTACAGACCACCCTCCCAAACCCAGGATACCTGCACAGCCTTCCTGAAGACACTGGTGAGTATGAATGCTCCCACAACACCGTCATATTGGGTGACATCAACCACCCATACATAGACTGGGAACATTACCCAGGACACAACACCCTACACCAAAGGTTCCAGGTGTTCATACACCTGAATGCTGTGGAACAACCATGCACCATACCCACAAGGGGGGGAACTATACTAGTTCTGATCATCACACATGGGGACGACATGCTCCACACAGGATGTACATCCCTCAACGGTGAGGTCAGACCATATAGTGAACTCACTGGAGATCCGCATCCTGCACCCAACACCGGCATGGGAGACCACAGTGAAGACCTCTCCACAGCGAACCACACATGTCATACGACTGGTGTGGTACCCTACATGACCTCCATGCCAATGGTAAACACAGGCCACACTGCTGAAACCCTTACAAATGCCTTCTATGAGCACCCCCAGGTATGTCTGCACCAAGCGGACCTTGTCCACCAAAGGCAGGCACATGGTCTGGTGGACCCCAGCCATTGACAAACCGTACAACAAGAGTTGAAAGCTACTACATGACAGAGCAATATCTGTACCAGGGAAGGCATCACTGATGAATACCGGCGTTAACATACGATCACTCATACAATCATCCAAGGCCGCCTGTGGGACTGGACTTGCAAAGGACACATAAGACAACCATAAGGCCTTCCTTAGCTATGGTAGGAACATGGGTGGAAGCACACAGTTATGTTCGGAATTACTCCAGAATGGTACAATGATCACTGAACCCACAGACATTGCCAACAAACCAGCAGACAGGTTCCGTGCATACATCTACCCCCCCCCAAGAGGGGACGTATCCATCCCACCAGAGTCTAGCCTCCCAAACATCCCGTATGCCCAGGTGAGGCTGATATCTGTTAAGCAGTGAACACAGCATCAATGGGACCAGATGGTGTCCCCGGCTGTGTGCTACACAACCTCAATGAGGCCCTCACCCCGCACATAAGGCTGCTGTTTCATCTTAGCCTTACTACGGGCTACGTACCCGATGGATGGCATACGGCAACTGTGGTCCCACTACACCAGGGTAGTGCTCCTATGGACTCTGTACATCCCTGCCCTATAAGCTTGACAAGCCTTGTCTGCAAAGCTATGGAGAGGTCCATACTGGAGCCCATTAATAAAGACATTGGTGTACGGCAAATACCGGAACATACCCACATCGGCTTAGTCAAGGGCAGATCCTGCCTCCCGAACCTGGTCGACCTGTTTGGAGGAGTCACTAAGGCCATTGATGGGGGTACGTCGGTTTGCACAGACTACCATTACCTGGTGGGAGCGTTCAAACCACACTCCACATGGGCATCATAGAAAGGCTCACCAGCGTACATGTAGAGACATATGTCACACGATGGTTTGCCAACTGGATGGAGGTCAAACCCCACAGGGTTGGTGTTCCTGGTGCCATGTCAGACTCCAAGCTGGTCCCAAGTGGTGGCCCACAGGGCTCAGTCATGGGCCCCCTCCTGTTCGGCATTCAACTTTGCGATGTGCATGCAAACATAGGGGGATTGTGGCAGACAAGGTATGCAGATGACTGCACACCGGCCACCATACTCAACACCCCATCAGACACGGACATCCACCTGGGGTCTCATAGATATGGATAACTGGTGCCAGAGCCATGGCCTGAAGCTACATGCATACATAGACCTACCCCTTGGGAAAGACATGTTCACCCCGAATTACCACATAGGTGGTAATCCATTAAACATGGTGGACGTGATCAGGGACATGGGTACCAAACCTGTCGGTAACCTCTCTCGACACTCACATTGCCAATGTGGTTGGGGAGACATTCCACTGTGCCCACCTGGTCATGAAGGGATTCACATCCACATCAGGGGATGTCATTGTACCCCTGTACTCTTCACACATCGGACCAATGATTGGGTACAACGCCACATTTGGAATGTACCTAACCTGACACCTGCAGCACTCGGAAGGACCTCAAATGTTCCACAACACAGGGATAAAGGTGCTGAAACATATGTCACACGCTGCCCGACTGAGGGGACTCCGGCTGTATACCTTCTCATACCGTCTGCTTTGAGGTAATCTGTGCCTGACATACACGGCCATGTCTGACCTGGGTGACATGGACATGTTCCACCTCCTAGGCTCCAAACAACCACGGGCACGGAAGTAACTGACAGAAACCTCAACATGGACATAAATAGGACGTGCTGGAGGGACAGGTTCATCGTCCAGAGACCCCCTACAACATGGAAAGGATTCCCAGCCCCTGTGAAGCAGAGCCCCTCACTGACTCTGTCCAAGAGTAATCCTGACGTGTGGATGGGAGATTGTAGGTATGCGCCAGGCATCATCTCTGTGTCACTGCTGGACAGAGGGACAGCGGACCAATGGATATAGTATCCTCATCCTAAGGGGTGGTGAAAGCCACACACACTCTGGCTAGGCTTACACATGCCGTAGGGCACATAGCCTGGTATGTACCTATGCACCTATGTACCTATGTAGGAGTCCATGCAGGTTGCGGGTACCTGTGGTATGCTGATATTGCCAGATGTGCCTGTGGGTAACCCACAGCTACATGTGGGGGACTGATAACAGTGCTCCCAGTAGGCACATGCAAGTACACCATATGAGGCATACAGGTTAACAGAACCAACATGGTGCTGCACATGTAACCATCACACATACCGTGTACACAGCTCAATGTATGCTGCACCTGCACTACATGGTATGTCTGCTGCATGATGTCAGTACACAACCCACGTCACATACGCACCTGTCACCTGTCATACACAACCACTGCAACATACACATCACGCACTATGCGGACACAGGTATCACATACACCTCTCACTAACTTGTCCACCCTGTGCATCAGAATATATTTGCATAACTGTGCACCGATGGTGTGGATGACAGTGCTGCGGCAGAGGCTTCATCATATGCACAGGGTGATATGTGTGCCAGGGGCATAGGCTGTACCGATGGATGACATCATGTGTGTGTGTAAGGGCCGGTGTATTTACTGGGCATGACTGTGCAGAATGCATGTGGATGTGGTGGAGCCCTACAGTTGTGTCTGCTGTGTGTGGGTATGTGTGTACACAGTTCAGCCATCTGTGATGCCTACATGGGGTATACCTGGCAGCCCCAGACTGTACAATGCAGGTTGTACGGCTCACTGTGTCCGTCTGCGGCCACGTGACCCGTGCCTGCCTGGGGTTGCACGGGCACTACCGGGTGGAGGTATGGAGTGGCCACTCTCTGATGACACATGTCCGCTGGAACCGTGTCCATGCTGGGACCGGCCAGGGCCACGTCCACGTGGCCTGCTGTGTCCTGGTGTGGTTGGTATAGCACCAGCTGCACTGCTGCTGCTACCAGCACTGTGTGAGTGGGCATGAGAGGTGGCACACACACGTCGACCGACACTAGGTGGTGCTGCTGGCCTACGGCCACGTGTCCTACGCCTCACCCCTACCAGGTGTTCCAGCACAGACAGCTCACGCTCACGGATTGACATGCCTCGGTCGAGGATTCCAACCATCTCACCTAATCGCCTATCCAGAACATTAGCAAGCTGCTGTTGAGCATTCGCCAATGACTGGATGTTCTCATTTAGGAAACGGATTGCGGCCCTCTGCAGCCTCTGCCCTTCTTGGTTCTGCCATTCAGCACGTGCCTGTGCCGCCATTACAGTCTGGAACATGCGTCTGGTGATACCAGCTGGTGCACCCTGTACAGCAGGTGCATGTCTGCCAGAGCTCCTCCTACGAGCAGCACCAGCCACATGCCTGTGTGGCACATCACCAGTCATTACACTGGCAACATGGTGTGTACCGCACCTTCTGTAGCCACCACACATTCCTGCTCAATGCCAACAGGCGCTGACTGTCCTTCCTCTATGGGCAGCGGTGATGTGGTATGTCGGCATCAGAACCGTGTGCGGAGATGAAGGGGACATAGGTGGGATGTTAACCAATGGCACAGCTTCTGCCCCTGACAACCCTGCCTGTGCCTCATGCATATGGTCATCACCGCTAGTATCTGTGGGGACACTAGCATCAGATGGACCGCAGGAGGCGCACCTACACCACCTGTGAATACAAAGACATACTGTAAGATACATTACACACGCAGACACACACGCAGACACACACACACACACACGCAGACACACACACAGACACACACACAGACACACACACGCACGCACACACACGCAGACACACACACGCAGACACACACGCAGACACACACACACACAGACACATCATGCATGTGATATTGCAGATGGCATGCAGCATTCCCACACCACAGCTCAGGGAATGCAGGTCAGACATTAATAGTGGTAGTACGCATACTGCCCTGGGGTGCACACTACATCAAGCAGGTGTCATTTCAGTAGGCATGCAGTACACACATTCATGGTAGTTTGCATGCATCACCAAGATACACCGTGTGGCCACAGGCAGGTTAACAGTACATATGGCTGGCGTCACTTTGACATGTACTCCGCCAACATGTGCGATAACATGTGGACATGTGACAATGGTGCCCCACCACATGCACCGCATCATACTGGACGTCACAGTGCAGTATTATGTGTACAGGCTACAGATAGAATGCATGTGTAACAAAGATGTCTGTGCAGGTGTGGTTGGTGTGAGCTGTGTACATAGCTATACAGTGGGGAGTACAGGCACTGTGCCACTGCATGGCAGCAAGACACAGGTATGTTTCTGTGCGATGCGTAACATGGATGCATTGCATTGCCATGTCTGCAACACAGTCATGCTGTTCCACAGCACGTATATGGTAGACATGGGTGGCACCTCCAGTGGCTGTAGACAGGCATTGCGGTTGTCTGGTGTACCACATCAGATGTACAGGTGGTCCACTACAGCTATGATCGCACTATGTGTGTACAAAGTGCAACGGTGTCTACCCACTCCAGATGTACTGTGTGGCAACATGCCTGTGGGTATCTAGCTTCTCGGGTGCTAATGTGTCATGGACATGCACACCTTACCCGGACAGCAGGTAGTGGTTTGCCACCCGTACCCATCTCCTCATGTGGGTTGCTATGATCCAACACCCTCTTTGTATTGTATGTTCAGGCTATGCACCTGTGTGGGGCATGTGGGCATGCAATGCACTACTGCGTACCTTTGCACCCATTGCAGAACATGTCACACAGGTACACTGGCAGCCATACACTTCACAGCTTGATGATGGTACAACACATGTTGTACACACGTAACACATACCCTGTGGGACATGGTCATATGTACAGGCATGTCCAACAGTCACGTACCACTGCTACCCCTACATGACGGATATGCAGTACATGTGGCGGTACAGCAACTGTCACATGTAGTCGTGCAATGCCCCCCTACCTACATGCCTGTACTGCCTGTGGGGGATATGCGTCTGCATCCATGCTGTGTCCATAGCTGACAGCTGTACATCGATATGTGCAACATACCTCATTTGGTGTTCTCATGGGTGCATGTTCGACATGGCTCCGCATTGTTTGTGTCTGTCACACAGTCATTGTTGTACATGGTTTACATGCCAGCCATGGCTTACTGTGTGTGATTCCATGTACTTCATTGGGATACCATCATTATACATCCAACCATCTCACCTAATCGCCTATCCAGAACATTAGCAAGCTGCTGTTGAGCATTCGCCAATGACTGGATGTTCTCATTTAGGGAACGGATTGCGGCCCTCTGCAGCCTCTGCCCTTCTTGGTTCTGCCGTTCAGCACGTGCCTGTGCCGCCATTACAGTCTGGAACATGCGTCTGGTGATACCAGCTGCTGCACCCTGTACAGCAGGTGCATGTCTGCCAGAGATCCTCCTACGAGCAGCACCAGCCACATGCCTGTGTGGCACATCACCAGTCATTACACTGGCAACATGGTGTGTACCGCACCTTCTGTAGCCACCACACATTCCTGCTCAATGCCAACAGGCTGACTGTCCTTCCTCTATGGGCAGCGGTGATGTGGTATGTGTCGGCATCAGAACCGTGTGCGGAGATGAAGGGACATAGGTGGGATGTTAACCAATGGCACAGCTTCTGCCCTGACAACCCTGCCTGTGCCTCATGCATATGGTCATCACGCTAGTATCTGTGGGGACACTAGCATCAGATGGACGCAGGAGGACGCACCTACACCACCTGTGAATACAAAGACATACTGTAAGATACATTACACACACGCAGACACACGCAGACACACACACACACGCAGACACACACACAGCACACACACAGACACACACGCACACACACACACGCAGGCACACGCTGACACACACACGCAGACACACACACACGCAGACACATCATGCATGTGATATTGCAGATGGCATGCAGCATTCCCACACCACAGCTCAGGGAATGCAGGCCAGACATTAATAGTGGTAGTATGCATACTGCCCTGGGGTGCACACTACATCAAGCAGGTGTCATTTCAGTAGGCATGCAGTACAAACATTCATGGTAGTTTGCATGCATCACCAAGATACACCGTGTGGCCACAGGCAGGTTAATAGTACATATGGCTGTCATCACTTTGACATGTACTCTGCCAACATGTGCGATAACATGTGGACATGTGACAATGGTGCCCCACCACATGCACAGCATCATACTGGACGTCACAGTGCAGTATTATGTGTACAGGCTACAGATAGAATGCATGTGTAACAAAGATGTCTGTGCAGGTGTGGTTGGTGTGAGCTGTGTACATAGCTATACAGTGGGGAGTACAGGCACTATGCCACTGCATGGCAGCAAGACACAGGTATGTTTCTGTGCGATGCGTAACATGGATGCATTGCATTGCCATGTCTGCAACACAGTCATGCTGTTCCACAGCATGTATATGGTAGACATGGGTGGCACCTCCAGTGGCTGTAGACAGGCATTGCGGTTGTCTGGTGTACCACATCAGATGTACAGGTGGTCTACTACAGCTATGATTGCACTATGTGTGTACAAAGTGCAACGGTGTCTACCCACTCCAGATGTACTGTGTGGCAACATGCCTGTGGGTATCACCCATGGCCATGTTTGACTGGGTCATGGACAATTGTGTGTGATGGGCATCGTGTACACATCCCTGTGGTGGCCCATGTGACATACACCCATACTAGTCTGAGGTGTCACAATCCTGAGGGCTATGCAGACAGTGTGGATGTCTGCTATGTGGGCAGGTCATGTCATGGTGTGACAATGTTGCAGACAGAACACCACGTGCATGGGACATGTCATGTGCCATGTCTAGCGTGTGCACACAATGCAGTGGCATGGGTCACATTGGTAACACCTGTGTGCTGGCCAGATCTCAGCTCACTATGTGGTACTGTGTGCATACCACAAATGGCATTCCGATGCATACTACATATGCAGCCGTTGTAGAACACCTCCACCATTGTATGCATAGCTGACTGCACATATCACACCGATGGGTTATGTGGTGTCATGCCGGTGTATACTAACAGTTGTATCTACTGTACATGGGTGGCGTGTGTGTCAGGTGGTGCAACCTGTATACTGTGACTGGAGCAGACCCAGGTGTGCATGTCATACCTGGCCACATGGCGAATATCTATACACTGTAACATGCCTGTTACTAGCAACAATCTCACCTGCGACGGACCCATGGCTGTGCGACACACCAGAGGTACCTGTATAGGGGTGACACAACAGTATACACATTATCCATTACTGTAGCCACAGTAAGCACTGTGCATGTCACATCATGTACCTGTGTGGTAGCATGTGTTATGCACATGTCTGCAAACACAACGTAGCATACTGTAGTATGCAGCTTGTGTGGCCATATACCTGGCGTGTGTTGGTACATTATGTGGTGTACTGTGACACCCACACCTACATCAGTTATCATACATACATTCAAGACTGACTTACCAGGCAGCTCCAGGCTCGTTGGTTGGGAGACACCCACCTCCACGATGGCAGCAAGTGTTTCTGCATGATGTTCCCTGGGTGTCCCCAGACTGGCCAGGAGCTCCTCCATGTGTGTGAGTGGGTGCTGGGTTGGTGGCCCACCACCTGTTCCACCTTGTTCTCTGGCGATTGTGGCGGCACGCTGTTTCGCGTGCCGTATTAGGTCTGTGCAGTGTCGGCGTATCTGCTGGTAGGTGCGGTTGTTGCCACCAACGTTGTTCACCCTCCTGCGCATATCCTGCCACAGGTCATCCCGCTGCTGTGCTTGCTGTGGAACATGGCTGAATAGCAGGTCATAGTTATCATGGAGCAACGGTATGATTATGTCATCCTCCTGGCGGCTGAAGGCTGGCAGCCGGGAACGTGGCATTATCTGTAAGACATAAAGATGGTGACAGGTCACATTTACACTGATGTACTGGCATACCGCTGGACATACATTGCTATGACATGTACGACATCTGCACAGTAATCTCTGTGATGCATCATGGCACTGACACAGCTGACATGTTGCCATCACACCATTAAGCAGTGGGTATCATATCATATCTGTGTGTCAACTCATCACACTGTACACACACCATGTTGATGGTAACCTGCTGTGGACATGTGTACCTGCCTGCACCTGTGTTCATACCAGTTGGCACGTGTCCCACTGTGCACACAGTTCTACTGTTCACCTGGATGCTGTGTATATGTCACTAGGCATCGCGTATGCAGCCATTATGAATGTCAGCAGTGGCACTGCACACATACACATGGACACCTGTACATGCATGTGTTGTGCCATGTACATCTACACAGCACTGTACGGGTGTTGGACGACCTGCCACGGCTCACCTGTATTGCACATGTGATACACATGGGACATTGTGTAACCATATGACATTAACAGGGAAGGTCATACATAGCATGTGCGCACGCACGTTATACACACCAACACACAGCACCTGTGACACCACAGGGTGCATCAGTGCCACATTACTGCTCTGGACGGTTGATAGTGCAAGTGCCATTTGTCCATCGCACCATGTATGACTGTGATAGCACGTGCAGCCTGGCTGGGCAGGGCTGCATGGTATGACAGGGTATGTCACATACATGGCACAGGGATGTGTCCCACCTGGGGGTACTGATATTGGCAGGGTGGCTGTCCATTCCATATGTCATTGCTATGTGTATATGGACATTACACATGTCTATCATCATGGTGTGGACAATGGCCTTCTGTAAGGTAGGCAGCATGCTGCTTGGTGGGGGTGTGTATGGTGCATGCTAGTATCGCACATCCATGCATACACATTACCCCTGACAGGTGCTACGTGCTGCAATATTGTTCAACACAGTGCTGTATGTGCCCACACACTGCTATCCCGTGCACATGGATGGTAGCCTGGCCTGACATGGGTACCACATATGTCTACATCCAGTGCCTGCTGCCACCCCCATGTCAGCTGGTGCACCACACAGCAACATCCCTCCGACAGGGACCGTGGTGTTGGGCACAGCATAGGTATCCATGTATGGGGATAGGGATGTTCACATAGCAGGGGCTCTGATGGTATCATCCATCGGACCATACGCGTATGATGCACACCTCACACACACAGCCCATGCAGTATGTTGTTCGCAACACTGACACAGCTATACTGCTAGGCCAGGGACATTCCCAGACGTACATACACAGATGTGTGAACATCTGTCTGTGGCATGGGCTACAATGATGGTGGGGTTCAACACATAATGTGTTTGAGTGTGGCTGGCGCAGACATTTTGTGCACATGTCTCCACAGTAAGCCTGTTCTACAGTAGCCAGCGGTGATGTGCTATGCACATGTCAATGCTGCACATTGTGTTGGTGTCTGTCTGTCCACAGGCCAGTGGTGGAACACACAGGGGTATTAGTGATCATATATGCATGCTACCCTGTACTGCTGTACTGCTAGCTTCTCGGGTGCTAATGTGTCATGGACATGCACACCTTACCCGGAAAGGTGGTAGTGGTTTGCCACCCATACCCATCTCCTCATGTGGGTTGCTATGATCCAACACCCTCTTTGTATTGTATGTTCAGGCTATGCACCTGTGTGGGGCATGTGGGCATGCAATGCACTACTGCGTACCTTTGCACCCATTGCAGAACATGTCACACAGGTACACTGGCAGCCATACACTTCACAGCTTGATGATGGTACAACACGTGTTGTACACACGTAACACATACCCTGTGGGACATGGTCATATGTACAGGCATGTCCAACAGTCACGTACCACTGCTACCCCTACATGACGGATATGCAGTACATGTGGCGGTACAGCAACTGTCACATGTAGTCGTGCAATGCCCCCCTACCTACATGCCTGTACTGCCTGTGGGGGATATGCATCTGCATCCATGCTGTGCCCATAGCTGACAGCTGTACATCGATATGTGCAACATACCTCATTTGGTGTTCTCATGGGTGCATGTTCGACATGGCTCCGCATTGTTTGTGTCTGTCACACAGTCATTGTTGTACATGGTTTACATGCCAGCCATGGCTTACTGTGTGTGATTCCATGTACTTCATTGGGATACCATCATTATACATTATAACAGCGTATTCCAGCCATCACATAGCCTTCCTAGATGACACTGTTAGCCAGCCAGTAGTAGGTGTTCCGCCATCTGCACATAGGTCACACAGTGTGAGGGCGGCTGACACCCATTCTGGGGACAGGGTTCTGACAGCTGTGGATGGGTGTGATGCTGTCGACAACCATGACTGCACCTGATGGTCACATCTGGATGGGTAACATTCACAACACACACCTACCTTCACGTAGTAACACATCATCTACAACAATGGACATTCCTGCCAGAACAATGTGTGCAATATGTCTGTATGACCACTGCAGGCACCACTGGTGGCCCCCAGCATGGCAGCCAACAGCACCAGTGTATATCCCATGGAACCATGGGTTACACCATTCACAACACACCTCTCCCAGATGACCCTGTTGTGGATCACAGTGCAGTTCCACACATCATGTTACACTAGGCATCATGCATTGATATGTTGCAGACGTGTGAACAGCTGTGCAACTCAACATATGCACACATGACACATCACCTTTGTGCAACATATCTGTCATACAATGTGTTATTGTGACCGCCCTGTGATGGCATTACACAGGCTACGTGTACTGGGACATGTGATGGCTCACCGGTATATTCACCCTCTGGGTGTGTGTCTAGCCAAGTGTACAGTAGGCAGTGGTCTGAACACAGGGACACTGTACATTGACCTACTCTGTCACTGCAACTGTTGCCTATGCTCATACTGTACTTATACAGGCATGTGGTATCTGACCACTATGACAGTCCTGGTCGACCACACTGCTGTGGCACACATGACCTGTGGACATCTGCCTGGGGTGTGGAGCACACATGTACATCTTCACATGCTATACTGCCTCTGTGGCGGTGTCACATGACTGTCTCCAGCAGGGCTGTAACAGGCAGGCACGGCATGGGGTCATGTGGGACAATGCTTGCACCTTCCACTGTGCTGCACACAAGCAAGGCACACACACTAGTGCACCACTCACATTTATCTGCGGTGCCTGGGACCTGCCTCCCTGCTCTGCACAGCACACCTGCAAGTACAGATTGTACACGGATCATACCTCCCAGGCACATACCTGGACTGCAACACACACAGGTGAGGGGATCCCACATCACACAGTGTTTTGCACACATACTGGATATTTGCCAAGCACAATGCATCGTAGGTGCTCCATGTGCAGATACCCATGTTTGTGACCGCTAGACACATTGTCACATGCAACAGAGCTTACATTGTACACCACAGGTTACATGCTGTCTGTGTTGTCATACTGTACATTGGGCCTCAGACAGCTGATACTGCCATGTGCTGACAGCAACACACACTTCCCTAGAATGGACACCCATGTACCCACACATGCTTGAGGCATGCACTCCACCCAAATGGGTGACACATTACACAACACATACCATACCTACACTACCCTCAGCATGCACAATACCTCCATGTGTCTGGTGTGTTAAACCTGGGGTTATCCCCCCTTTGATAGGTGAACACATATGCTTCACGGCCCTGCTAGCCACACCCTGGACACACACCCATCGCAGCATACATGGAACATGTGTTCTACAGCCAGTACTACTGACGTCTGCTGACAGGAGTTGTTAATGGCATGACACATACCACAGTGCACTTCCGTAACATGTACACAGTGGTAGGGGCCATGCTATTCCACACAGAGACATGGCGGTACTGACCTTTTCACAGACGCCATGGTGGTGGTCATGTTCCATGCACATCTGCTGTATGGGCACATGTGCAGGCTGTTGAACGGTGGTGTATATTCACATGTGTGGGGTGCATCACTTGTCAGCCATGGTGGGTCCTCGTGGTCCATCACATGCTCCAAGGCTAGCTACCTACACATGACTGCTGCACATTGCAGTGTGGGTCTTCAGGCAGTGTGGTGGTATGTCTGTGTTGTTTGGCTACATCCACATTCAATGTCGCGTACAACAGTCACCCAGGCATTGCAGACTGAGATAATGTTGGCAACATGCCAGGCAATGGTGTACTTACCAACAATACACACTCTCACTCACTACAGGGTTGCAATCCATACACAGACATCGTAGTGTCCCTGTGGACACATACATGGTACTGCCATACACACGTTAGGTCCTAGGACACTGGCCCAATGTCACCTTCTGATCTCCCTAGCTGCTATGTCCCGCCAACCTGTTTGGTATGTGTCTCCACACCAGCCCACTGAATTCACTGCTAGCCTGTTGTCGGACATTGTGTACCTTGACCGTCACACTGCCACATCTATCGCACTACACATGGGTGGCACTGCATTGCACGTGTGGGACTGCATTCATACACCCATGACTGGACCATTCTGTATGGCACTGGGGCACATCCTCATGAACGTGCTTCACGCACACATTGATGACCTCCATGCCTTTACTGGCACCCTTGTTGGGCTTCTGTGTGCCACAGCACACCACATACACATGCTGGCCACCTGTCATACCATTGCATGGGTGGTTGTTGTGGTACAGAGGGCAACAAATCAGACATTGTCCTCACATTGCCCTTCAGCACCATTCCACGTTCTGGTATTGGCAACTTACACATCCACCTGCACATCATACCCTGTGTCTCAGGATGTTAGGCTATATGACTCCTGGACAGGACACACAGTGGTGCAAGCATATCATGCTACCTACTACATGTCAGGTACATATGGCATTACACAGTCCTCAGTCATGGGGCCCCCCATGTTCACTATTTGCTTACATACACAACATGCTGTCACAGAGTACTGTCCATGCCTACATATCCCACATCTACATACCTGGCACCATTATAGCTCCACCAGCTCGTACTGATAACAACCATACGGGTGTTGGTGTGGCAGATACATCTTGTGGGTGTCATGGCATCAGGATGCATGACACATGGTGCATGCACATCACCTTTGCATAGCAACATTCATCCACTGACTATCACATGGATACTGGCCCCATACATGCATATCAAATTGTACATGGTTGCTGTACACACAAATGCCCCACATGGTCCTGTGGTTACCCCAAAGATTTCATTAATAAAATAAAAGAGGAGGTTTTGGCAGGAAGGGAAGGAAGATTTAGACCGATAAAAGGAGAAAAAGAAATAGAACAAAATATTACAAAACAAGATACTTCTAAATACCAACAAGCTTTAGTTTTGGAGTACAATGCTTTAAATATAAAAGTGAAAGAAGCATTCCAAAGGGAATGGGAAAAATTTAATACATTAACAGATTTAAAAGGACTCTCTGAAATAACACCCAGAGTGGTGTTTAGGAACTCAGGATGTATTAAACATATTCTGGAGAATGGGAATAATAGGAAAGGTAGGACAGGTGATAGAGCAAATTCAGTTAGGATAGGTACATACAAATGCGGCTCCTGCAAACAATGTGAATACATCATAAATCAAGAAAAAATATTCATAGAAAGTAGACAACTTTGGTTAAATAGCATGGGGTACTTTAATTGCGAATCCAGAGGGTTGGTTTACCTGGTCATGTGCACTACGTGCACATCATTTTATGTCGGAAAAACAGAAAGAACCATGAGAAGACGTATATACGAACACATGTACGACATAAAAAAATGCAAAAATACAAATGCACTGTATAGGCATACCATGGTATGTGAAGAATACAAATATAGATTCTTTGTTTTAGAGCAAATTAAAAAGGAATTGAGGGGTGGCCCATGGGAGGAATGTATAGGTTACAGGAAGTTATGGTGGCAATTAGCACTTGAGGCAAACAGAAATCCAGGATTGAATGAATATATTTCAATCCAGCCACTATTAAAATTAAAAGCAAGCATGGAATAAAAATGAAGTTATTTCCCCAAACATGCCACTAGATGGCAGTATACATCAACACACATTAATATACATTTACAATAGGCACCTTTAATGTATTAAATATTTTGATAGAAATTTTAGGTATTTATATTATAATTTATCTTAAGACATTACAATATTTATTATACAAGTATTTTTAAGAGTTTTATAGAATTGCATATTTTTTAAAAACAAAAGTATTATATGTTTAACAGAATTTTTTTGAAAGTTTTTGTTTAAATTGAACGGATTTTACGATTGGTTAGGGTACTGATGTCAATGTATATAAAATGACAACTGTTTTCAATGAAGCTGTATCTGATGAAGTCCGTGGAGGACGAAAACGCATGATTTTTTAACAGCGTTCATTTATCATTTATCATTTTACTTTTTCGTGAATAAAAGCTTTGGATAATTGGACCGCTTCTCCTTTTGGTGTACTTCCCACTTCATTGGTATGAGTTTGATAGTAAACCATAAAATTTTTAATAAAATACGAAAGAATATTTATGAAACGTGAAAATAATTGAAGCAAACGCTTCCTTTACTGTAATCAAAACAGCAGTGTTAAGGAAAAGAACTCTGCGATAGTGCGTGTTTATGCGCCATCTTGTGGCCAGTAACTTAAATTACATCTAAACACACTAGGATGTATCGCGTGCTTATGAATGTGAACGGTGAACAACTTTTCAGACAAAAAAACTGAAAAAGCCGAGTAGAAGGCTCATGGATACTGTCCACCCTCAGATAATACAATAATGTTCTGGATACATCCCAAAATAATCACGAGTGGTTCCATTTTATAAAATTTTCATCAATATACTTTACATTAATTCAAATTAATAAATTCTAAATGTGTACCTCTAAGCAACATAGATGCATTCACCAAGAACAATAATATTTATTCAGGCAATGATAGCGCACTATTCTAGTAACCAAATACTTGTATAGAGAAGAAACAGCAGTGTTAAAGAGGAAAACTCTGCAATAGTGTGTATTTACACGCCATCTTCTGGCCAGTAACTTAAATTACATCTATGTACGGTTAAATATATTGCGTGCTATGTATGAAGCGGTGAACAACTTTTCCGATAAGAAAACTAAAAATAACTGAGCAGAAGGCTCGTGGATGCTTATTTACTTTCAAATAATACAGTAATATACTGAATACATCTAAAATGTTCATGAGTGATTCTATTGTATAACATTTTTATCACTATACTTTACATCAAATTAAATCAATGAATTTTAAATGTGCACTTTTAAATAACATAAATGTAATTACTAAAAATGATAATATTTATTCAGGCATTGATAGCACCTTAATTTATCAACTAAGTAGTTGTATAGAGAAAACCATTTAAAAAGACAGTTTATATTAAAAGCTTAGTGACAAAAAAAAAGTCTAGTAAACTTCATTGGTTATTGTTTTCAAGTAATCAAAAAATAAATGTATACTTCAGGACTTTAGTAAATTATTAATTAGTACTAAAATTTAAGTATTATATTAAACTAAACAACTAAGAAAGAAAAGAAAAAACTTCTTTATACTAGTGTAATAAAGAGTTTAGTTTTAATATATTATAATCATACCTTAGTTGATACTTTGAGAGAAATAGTATCATCAGAGTTCTTTTTGTCAGTCTTTTGTTTCTTTTTTTCTCTTGCCTCCGACCAGATATTTTTTCCTGGAGCCCTTTTTAAAGAAGATGAATTTATCCAGTCCATTTCTTCAGGTAGTGGAATTATGTTATTATTCTTTATGAAAGATGTGGCTTCCTCTATGCTGTTGAATGTTCTCATGTCATTGTTATACTGGATTCTTATTTTGGCTGGATAAGAGAGCTGCGCTTTGATTTTGTGTTGTTTTAAAAGTTTTACTAATGGCCATGTTTTCTTCCTTGTATCCAGAACTCTTGTTGAATAATCATTATCAAATCTTAATAATGACTGTTTATACATAACAGGACTTTTCCTCCATGCAGATCTCAGTATAAGCTCTTTGTCCATAAAAGAAAGAAATTTAACTACTATGGATCTTGGAGCTGATTTAGAAGAAATAAAACGTGTCTTACCAATAGCTCTGTGTGCTCTTTCTATCCCATAAGATAAGCCTTCTTTTAGTCCAAGAACTTCAGGAAACCAAGAGTTCAAGAATGAGATAATGTCGTCACCTTCGGATTTCTCTGGAAGACCAAAAATCCTTATATTTGTTCTTCTTTCTCTATTCTCTATATCATCTACTTTATTTATTAACCAAGTGTTCTGTTGTAGCAGAAATTGAGTATGTAGTTCATCTTCTTTTAACCTCCCATCAACATCACTTAAGGAAGTCTCAATGTCTGATATTTTTATTTGTTGCTGTTGTAAGATTTCTTTAAAAACTTCTGTTTGTTTTTGGCAGTTATCCTTAAGACTTTCTAGATTTTCAGTAAATCTGTCCATTTTTAGCGATAAGTCCAGCAAAGTAGCAAATATCTGTTGCATCTCTTTTTTTATAATAGAGTCTGAATGTGAATTCTTGGAGTTACTCATCTTCAAACAGTTTGGAATGTCCTCTGTAGTATTTGACAGGAAAATTTCAGAATTTTTTCTTCAAAATTGGTAGCTTTATTATAAATTACTTTATCTTCAATATTTACCCAAATTTTTTTAAATATATTTAGTTTTTCCTGTATTTTCTAGTATGAGTATGAAGAGCTCAAAATTAAGCTGCTTTCAGTTAGCCATTAGGCTCCGCCCCCCACAGCTGTATTCTTCAGTGTACTCACACATACATATACCTTAACATATAAAAATACCCAACAATGCACTGCAGCTGGACTCAACAATTTGCAGGCACATACATATACTCTAACATATTATAATACTCATCAATGCCTCCAAGCTTTATGCATCAATGTGCTCACACATAAATATACCCTAACATACAATAATACCCAGCAATGCCTAGCATCAATATGTAGCAATGTGCTCAAACATACAGGTACTCTGACATATAATAATAATACCAAGCAATACCTCACAGCTGTGTGCATCTATGTGCTGACACATACATATATCCTAACATATAATAATACCAAGCAATGCCTCGCTGATTCCATCAATGTGCTGACAGACACATATACCCTAACATTTAATAATATCCAGCATTGCCTCGCAGCTGTACACATCAATGTGCAAACACATAACTATACCCTAACATATAATAATACCAAGCACATAGATGCATACAGCTGTGAGGCATTGCTGGGTATTCCTATTTTTTTGGATATATGTGTGTGTCAACACACTGATGGATAAAGCTGAGAGGCATTGCTGAGTATTATTATATGTTAGAGTATATGTATCTGTGAGGAAATAGATGCATACAGCTTCAAGGAATTGATGGGTATTATATAGGTTCATAGGTTCATACTAGGCTATCTGCCCCAGGGCATTTATAAGCCTAGCCAGAGTGTGTTTGGCTTTCGCCACCCATTTTAAATTAATTTTGCTATGTCCTTTTTCGAGGTTAGTATACTGTGCCTCTGTCTAACAGTAACACAGAAGTGATACCCGGGGTAAACCTACGATCTCCCATCCACTCATCAAGATTCCTCTTGAAGAGAGTCAATGAGGGACTCTGCTTAACCTGGACTGGGATTTTATTCAAGAGTGAAGGGAGCCTCTGGGTTATGAATCTGTCCCTCCAGTATGTCCTATTTATTTCAGTGCTGAGGTTCAAGTCTCTCGAGCGTGTAGCTCGATGGGATTTGGATTTTCTGAGGTGCAGCATGTCCATTAATTCCGAGTTGGACATGGCTTTATACGTCAGGCACAGATCGCCTTTGAGCAGGTGGTATGCCACTGAGTAGAGCTGGAGTTTCTTTAACAGGGCAGCATATGGCATCTGTTTGAGCCCTTTGATCCTCTTGGTGAGGTACTTTTGGGGTCTTTCCAGTTGCTGCAGGTGTCTGGTAAGGTACATCCCAAAAGGGGAATTGTACTCAATTATGGGTCTGATGAGGGATGAGTATTTTATTTTATTTATTTTACATTTGTTGACCGGGCTAGTCTAACTGGACATAAATATCCATTTTCAGTAGAGGCCCGGGGAGAAAAGCTCCAATACAGGCAGTAAACAATGATTTCTTACATAATGCATAATATAAGTAAAAAAAACAATACAGGTAGAATGAAAAATTTGTTTCAACACATAACACCTAGTAAAATAGGAGATGAATCTATACTACATAGTAATATAAAATGCTTTTAAAAACAGTAAGAGTAACAAATAACAACAAAAAAGTTTACACAGGCAGAATAAAAAATTTCTGGTAAAGCCTAATTCTTAGATAGAATTCTAAAACTCTTGGAAGTTATCATGAGTAGCTAAGTAAGGGGGAAAAGGGGGGAAAAATAGTTGAGTGAGAGCATGATTTCAGTCGGGATTTGCACAAGGACACAGCCATTGTGTTTTGAGATGTTCTTTAATGTGTTTTTTGAAAAGAGAGGTAGAGTTTTGATTAGTTATTTCTTGTGGGAGTTGATTCCAGATTTTACCAATGGAATTTGAGAGTAATGCATCCCCAGCTTTATTATGTGATTTAGTTAGAGATACTAGGAGTTTATTAGCAGAACGGAGTGTGGCTAGGTTTTTTAAGGTATGATCAGTTTTGTAAGGCTAGGGGTGGCATCAGGGTAGTAAAGGGTCTTATGAAAGATGAGTAGTTGTTGATAGAGTAAGTGGTTATTTAGCACTAACCAGTTTAGAAGTTTGAGGTTAATACAATGGTGAGTACGTTGGGGAGTAGCAGTAATGAATCTGGCTATGCTATTGTAGCAGCTAGAGAGTTTGGTAGTGTTGTTTTTGGATAAGTTAGTGTAGATAGGTGAGGCATAGAAGAGGGTGGAGATCAGGTGTGTTTGAGCAATAGTTTTTCTAACTTCTGGGGTAAGAAAGGGTTTAATTCTGTAGAGTGTTCCAATTTTTTTGTTGACAGTTTTAATAGTGATATTAATGTGTCATCAAAATTTAGATGATTATCAGTAGTTACACCAAGCAGTCGAGTGGTCTTATCAGGGTTTATGCTGGTTGCATTATTTGAGGAGATAGTAAAGAGAGGTGTGGGAGATTTATGAGTGGGAGTAAAGAGAAGAAGCTTGTTTTTTTTAGGGTTAAGGAGGAGGCAGTGTTGCATGAACCAATTTTCAACATATTGAAAGACAGATTGGGTGAGGGACTGGAGGGAGGGAAGATTTATAGCAGTGCAGATTAATGTTGAGTCATCAGCATATTGAATGCAGGTGGCTTGTGGTATATTCAAATGTAAGTCATTGATGAATAAAGAAAAAAGAAGGGGACCTAGGATTGAACCTTGTGTAACTCCAATATTAACTGGGAGTAAGGAAGATAGGTTATTCTTCCAAAGGACTGCTTGTTGCCTGTTATGGAGATAGCTCCTAAACCACTGTAGTGAGTGTGGGCTAAGAGAATAAAGGTTAAGTTTGTCAAGAAGTATATTGTGGTTAACCATATCAAAGGCTTTAGACAGATCTATGAAAAGTGATGAGGAGAAGCAATTGTTTCTATTATTGTTTATGGAGTCGGAGAAGGAAAGGAGAGCAGTTGTTGTGCTGTGGAATGGTCTAAACCCATGTTGACAGTCAGCTAGAAGTTTGTTTTGAAGAAGACAGTTAAGAATTTGTTTGTGAATGCATCTTTCCATAATTTTGGCTAATGGGGAAAGTAATGCAATAGGACGAAAATTTGAGAGTTCAGTTGATGAACCTCCTTTATGTAGGGGAATTATATGAGATATTTTCCATAAGGTGGGGATTGTTCCTTCAGTAATTGTCCTATTTATCAGTATGGAGACTGGATAATTGATAGCTTTAGCAGCTATTTGTAGGTATTCAGATGGGAGTTGGTCAGCAGATGGGGTGCAAGGTTTGAGATTCTTAAGAAGCTTATAAATAAGAGATGTAGCAACGGGATGGATTTGAAAGTTCTTAGTTAAGGGTACAGAGGTATTAGGTGGGGATGCAGATGGTGTAGGTAATGAGTTAGCTAGGGATTGGATGGCTTCTGTGATAAAATAAAAAGGCATGATGACCTCCCCTGATCTAGATGTGAATCCCTTCATGATTAGGTGGGCTATATAAAATGTTTTTCTAACCACTTTGGCCATGTGGTTGTCAAATGAGATTGCTATCAACTTGGGTCCCCAGGTCCCTAATTACTTCTTCTGTACTTAATGGATTACCACCTATGTGGTAATTTGTGGGCACTTTGTTTTTGCCAAAGGGGATGACTATACACTTTTTTGGCATTTAGCTTGAGGCCATGGCTCTGGCACTAGTTGTCTGTTTCTATGAGGCCCTTTTGGAGGATGCTTGTGTCAGCTGGAGAGTCGATTATGGCACCCAGTTTGCAGTCCTCTGCGAACTTGGTCAGCCACAGTCCTTCCATGTTGACCTGTACCTCCGAGAAATATATACCGAACAAGAGAGGTCCCAGGACTGAGCCTTGTGGGATGCCACTTGTAACTGGTTTGGAGTCTGACATGGCTCCAGCAATTCTAACCGTGTGGGTTCTGTTGTTGAGCCAGTTTGCAACCCATCTAGTGACATAGGGGTTTATATTTAAGCTGGTGAGCTTATCTATAATGCCAGAGTGGGGTATTGTATCGAAGGCTTTTGCGAGGTCCAGGTAGGATGTGTGGACCACCTTCCCCTCGTCAATGGCCTTGGTGACTGTTTCAAAGAAATCAACCAGGTTTAAGAGGCAGGATCTCCCTTAACAAAGCCGAACTGGGTAGGATCCAGTGTCTGTAGGTCCCCAATATCTTTATTTATAAGGTCCATGATGATCCTTTCCATAGCTTTGCAGACCAAGATAGTCAGGCTTATGGGGTGATAGTTTCCAGGATCCGTTGAGGCACCACCTTTGTGGAGAGGGACCACTGTTGCTGTACGCCACTCTTTGGGTACATATCCTGTAGTAAGGCTGAGATTGGACAGTAGTTTTATATTTGGGTTTAGCTCTTCTTGGAGTTCATGTAGGATGCAGCCCGGGACACCATCTGGTCCCATTGATGCTGTGTTTTTTGCTTTGGAGAGGGCGGCTCTTACCTGAGCATCTGAGATGTCAAGGGGGCAGCACTCTGCTGGGATAGATATTTGCCCTTTTGGTGGGGAGAAGTTTGCGCTGAACATGTCTGCTAGGATGTTGGCAATGTCTGTGGGTTCGGTGTATGTTTTGTCATTTTGGACTAATTCTGAGCATATCTGGGAATTCCCACCCAGGTTCCTAACATAACTAAAGAAAGCCATGTGATTATCGTTAGTGTCCTGTGCAATTTATCTCTCGAAGCTGGCCTTAGATGATTTTTTGAGTGTCCATAGTTTTTTGCTAATACTGATCAGAGATGCCTTCCCTTTTTGGGATTTTGCTCTATCATGTAGTAGCTTCCACCTTCTATTGTATAGTTTGTTTATGGCTGGGGTCCACCACACAGGACGTCTTCCTTTGGAGGATTGGGTCTTGGTTTTATTTGGGATTGCATGATCCATGCATTCCTGAAGGTGTTCATAGAATGCGTTTATAAAGGATTCTGCGGTCTGGGCCGTATTTTCCACAGGCTTGGGGGCTTTGAAGGATTCCACCTTGGTTTTGAGGAGTGTGAAATTTGCTTTAGAGAAGTTTTTCACACTGGTTTTCTGGGCAGGGGGTGGGGTCGGGATGTGAATATCCAGTGAGATCAGTTTATGGTCTGATCTTACCAGTGAGGGATACACTTCTGGTCTGGAGCATAGAGTCCACATGTTGATGATGATCAGGTCCAGTATGTTTTCCCCTCTTGTGGGAGTGGTAACAAGTTGTTCCATAGCATTTGAGTTTAAAATTCTAGGAACCTTTGGGCTAGGGTGTTGGAGCTAGAGTAATGCTCCCAGTCTATGTTTGGGTAGTTGAAGTCGCCCAATATAATGGTGTTTGGAGAGACCTTCATATTTTCCAGTGTTCTCAGGAAGGCCGAATGGGGTTCCTGGGTTTGGGAGGGTGGTCTGTAGCAGGCTATAAACTGGAAGGCAGTTTTACCCACTGTTAGTTGCACATCGATAGTCTTTGATGCTTCATGCTGTGCCACCAACCTGGAGGTGTGGGTATCTTTGACGAATATTGATACTCCCCCTCCTTTTGTGGTTCGGTCCAAGTTTTGGGGCCGAAAAGCATGGTATGAGGTATAAGCTGGTAGTGCTGGGGTGCTCTCGGGAGCCTTGAACCAGGTTTCTGTTACTACACAGATATCGATGTTCTCCATGCTAAGGAGAGTTTCGAGTGTGTGCATCTTGAGGTTTAGACTTCTGGCGTTGAGTAGCATTACTCTTAGTTTCTTATCCCTTGTGATACCTATGGAGGTGGGTTTGTCTTTTGAGCCTTGCCTAAAAAAGGCATTATGGTGGTAGCACGAGCCTTTGCCAATATCCGAAAGCCCAGGGGTGACAGGTGCAAGCCGTCCCTAGCGAAGCATCGTGGCTTGTCGAGCATGTCATCCCAGGCTGAGAGGCATTGGATCCCCTTTGAATGACACCAATACTTAATATCTTAGGGTATATGTATGTGTGAGCACATAGATGGATACAGCTGCGAGGCATTGCTGGGTATTATATGTTAGGGTATATGTATGTGTGAGTACTCTGATGCATCTAGCTGCGAGGCATTGCTGGGTATTATTATATGTTAGGATAAATGTATGAGTGAGCACATTGATGCATATATCTGCGAGGCATTGTTGGGTATTATTATATGTTAGGGATATGTATGAGTAAGCACATAGATGCATACAGCTGTGAGGCATTGCTGGGTATTATTATATGTAAGGGTGTATGTATGATAGCCTAGTACCTACCTATGAAGCTATAATTAATCAATGAGGCAGCAAAAGCCAACACACTCTGGCTAGGCTTATAAATGCACTCTGGCAGATAGCCTAGTTCCTACCTAGTACCTACCTATGAACCTATGTGAGAGCATATTGATGCATATAGCTGTGAGGCATTGCCGGGTATTATAGGTATATGTGTGTGTGTGAGCACATTGATGCATACATCTGTGAGGCATTGATGGGTATTATTATATGTTAAGGTATATGTGTCAGCAACACTGATGCATACAGCTGCAAGGCATTGTTGGGTATTATATGTAAGTGTATATGAGGTCTATATTAAATCAGCGAATGCTTAAAAAAGCGAACGCTGATTGATCAAACTGATGTAAGCGAAAGCTTACAAACTCAAAATATCAGAACAGCGATTTTTTTTTTCCTAGGGAAAAAAAATCGCTGATCCAAACCACATACACACAACACAAGCACACCTAACAATCACCAATCCACACACACACATCTAAAATCTGACACCTAACCCTGCACTAAACTATACACACACCACTAACTATCCACTTAGCTTAACCCAAAGCCTAACCCTAAGGTCCGTCACTATCGCACACTCACCTCACCTTCTCCTTAACCCTAACTCACCTAACCTGCCCTAACCCTCACGTCCACACAACCGCGCACAAACCTAACCCAAGCCCTAACCCTAACTCACCTAATGCACCCTAACACTCACATCCACACAATCGCATACTAACCTGAACCCGGCCTGTAATTTTCCACCACAGCACTGAAAATACTAAAGCAACAGAAACGGACAACCAAATTCTTTCCCTAGGAAAAAATTTGGGTTTCTGTTAGCCGATATTCAACTTTAAACTTAACTAAGTTCGATCAATCAGCGTTCGCTTTTTTAAGCATTCGCTGATCTAATAGTAACCTGTGTATATGTATGTGTGAGTACACTGATGGATACAGCTGAGAGGCTTTGCTGCATATTATTATATATTGGGGCATATGTATGTGTTAGCACATTGATGCATATAGCTGCAAGGCATTGCTTGGTATTATTATATATTTGGTTATATGTATGTATGAGTGCATTGATGCATATAGCTGCAAGGCATTGCTTGGTATTATTATATGTTAGGGTATATGTATATGACAGCACGTTGATGCATGTAGCTGTGAGACATTGGTGGGCATTATTATATTGTAGGGTATATGTATGTGTCAGCACACTTATGAGTATAGATGTGAGGCATTACTGGGTATTGTTATATGTTAGGGTATTTGTATGTGTCAGCACACTGATGGATATACCTGCGAGGCATTGCTGGGCATTATTATATCTTAGTGTATATGTATCTGTGAGCAAAAAGATGCATACAGCTGTGAGGCATTGCTTGGTATTATTATATGTTAGGGTATAAGTATGTGAGATCACATTGATGGGTACAGCTTCAACGCATTGCTGGATATTATTGTATATTAGGGTATAGTTATGTGTCTGCACAGTGATGGGTACAGCTGCGAGGCATTGCTGGGTATTATTATATGTCAGGGTATATGTATCTGTCAGCACATTGATACAGCTGCGAGGCATTGCTGGGTATTATTATATGTTACTATATATGTATGCATCAGCACATAGATGCACACAGCTGTGAGGCATTGCTTGGTATTATTATTATATGTTAGGGTATCTGTGTGTGTGAGCATATTGATCCATCTAGCTGCAAGGCATTGCTGTGTATTATTGGTTATTAGGGTATATGTATGTGTGAGCACATTTATGCAAGGAATTGATGGGTTTTATAATATGTTAGAGTATATGTATGTGTCAGCAAATTGATGAGTCCAGCTGCGAGACATTGTTGTGTATTTTTATATGTTATGGTATATGTATGTGTTAGTACACTGAGTCCAGCTGCGAGTCATTGTTTGGTATTATTATATGTTAAGGTATATGTATCTGTGACTACACAGATGGATACTGCTATGAGGCATTGCTGGGTATTATTATATGTTAGGGTATATGTGTGTGTCAGTACATTGATGCGTACAGCTGCTAGGCATTGCTGAGTATTATTATTATATGTTAGGGTATATGTGTGAGTGAGTACACTGATTCATACAACTGCAAGGCATTGCTGGGTATTATCATATGTTAGGGTATATGTATGTGTCAGCACAATGATGCTTATAGCTGTGAGGCATTGTGGGTATTATATGTTAGGGCATATGTATGTGTCAGCACATATATGCATGTAGCTGCAAGGCATTGCTGGGTATTATTATATGTTAGGGTATAAGTGTGTGTGAGCACATTGATGCGTAGAGCTGCAGGGTATTGTCTGGTATTATATATTATGGTATATGTATATATCAGCAGTCTTTTGCATATAGCTGCGAGGCATTGTAGGTATATGTATGTGTCAGCACAATGATGCTTATAGCTCTGAGGCATTGTGGGTATTATATGTTAGGGCATATGTATGTGTCAGCACATATATGCATGTAGCTGCAAGGCATTCCTGGGTATTATTATATGTTAGGGTATATGTGTGTGTGAGCACATTGATGCGTAGAGCTGCAAGGCATTGCCTGGTATTATATGTTAGGGTATATGTATATATCAGCAGTCTTATGCATATAGCTGCGAGGCATTGTAGGGTATTATTTTATAGTAGGTATATGTATGTGGGAGCACATAGATGCATATAGCTGCGAGGCATTGCTGGGTATTATATGTTAGGGTGTAAGTATATGTGAGCACATTGATGCATATAGCTGCGAGGCATTGCTGGGTATTATTATATGTTGTTATGTCATGTGTCAGCACATTGATACATATAGCTGCAAGGCATTGCTGGATATTATTATATGTTAGGGTATATGTATGTGTCAGCACACTTGTGCATATAACTGCGAGGCATTCCTGGGGTTTATATGTCAGGTACATGTATGTGTGTGTGTGCACATTGATGCATGCAGTTGTGAGGCATTGCAGGGTATTATTATATGTTCGGGAATATGTATGTGTGAGCACATTGATGCGTACAACTGTGAGGAACTGCTGGGTAGTACTATATGTTAGGGTATATGTGTGTGTCACACACTGGATATAGCTGAGAGGCATTGCTGGGTATTATTATATCTTAGGGTGTTTGTATGTGTGAGCAGATTGATGCATATAGCTGCGAATCATTGCTTGGTATTATATGTTAGAGAATATGTATGTGTCAGCATGTTGATGCATACAGCTGTGAGGCATTGCTGGGTATTATTATATTGTAGGGTATATGTATGTGTCAGCACACTTGTGCATATAACTGCTTGGCATTCCTGGGGTTTATATGTCAGGTACATGTATGTGTGTGTGCACATAGATGCATACAGGTGCGGGGCATTGCTGGATATTATTACATGTTAGGG